>NW_015971352.1:0-25336 GCF_000769745.1 Penicillium expansum | reverse complement strand
GAGGGGGGGGGATGGGGTTGGGGAGAGGAGAAGAAAAGAAATCAGAATTTCCGGGGGGATGCCTCGCTTTATACCCCGGGGGCGGTGGCAGCGGGGCGGAATAGCGGGCAGTATTTACCGGTAAGGACGCGGCGCCGGTCTGCACGTGGCCCCGAAGGCGTGTACGGCGATAGGCACGTGCTCTTAGACAAAGAAGTGTTAGGCACGTGCCACCCCAGGTTGTATACCACGTAGGTCGCAGTATCAAATACTATTGAATCGGGATCTTAAACCTAGCCCTCGTAACCCGGCATTCCGAGTTGAAGAATTCGGACTATGAGTGGTGGCAATATATAGAAAAGATCAGCTTTACCGATGCTATTCACTTGCGGTGTTCTCTCTACTTATAGGTGACATCTTCTTTCATTGTAGGCAAACATTTCAATTCAGGCGGCTTCAAAGGAATCTAGCATTGTTATCTTTCTTTCTGGCTCTTTTACAAAGAAGTAAAGGAGAGAAATATGCGGATGTGGAAAAGAAGGTCATAAAAATTTAGTCTGCTGATCCAAGTACGAATAGATTACGGGATGAACCTGTCCCACAATACACAAATGATTGGCTGTGGGGTTTCTAATTTTGACCACCTTCTCATCTTTCTAGGTATGTATACGTTGCCTTATACCTCGGAGGCGGTACGGCTCTGTCCGGGCGGCAGTGGACAGGGTGCCGGGCGGGGGCGGTATCGGCGGGGTACTGGAGATGCCGGGCGGGAATGGGTCGGGCGGGAAATGGCACGTGCGCCCCGCTCGTATTCGCAGGGAGGAGGCATTCAAAAGATATCAAAAATGACATTGTAGTATTTAGCTCTAATACAATATCAAAGGCAAATTAATGTCACATAATAAAGTACCTTGGAAGACGTGTCAAAAAAAATCTTGCTGGTATGAATTGATTGAAGAGTTTAGCAAGAAAGCTACCTATCTACCTAGGTTCTCCACGAACATGAGCCCATAGAGACTGTTGTCTCCCTCTTACAAGTTATAAGCCTTTGTTATTAGTATCAAATAGAATACTGTATTTAAGAATGAGTCCCCAGTATACAGCGTCACATGCGTGATTAGCAATAGGAGGCTAGGGGAAGAGCAAGAGAACTGTCTCTGAATTCATGATCATAATCCAACTACTGTCATGAAGCTCTAAACAGCTTCATGAGAATAAAGGGACAAAGGCCTAAAAGCCAAAAAGGAGCACAAAGGGATCAAAAGCAGGTATCTCAAGCTGCATACTCGCAATACCTCAATGCATCGGTTGAAGCATTAAAGGGACAGGAGAAATGTCCACCAAAAATTATGTAGTGCAAGATCTATGATATTAGGCCTATTGAATCAAAGGAGACATGGAAGATGACAAGCTGGATACAAGGCACAGGTAAATAAAGTGATCTAGATCATATCGGTCAACGGACATTCCCTCTCATATTGGATGGTAATCTGCATATTCAGGCCAGGTTTTTGGGAACAGCCCTATTGGAATCTCGGCTGTTTGGACTGGTGCTGGACCCCACAATATAACGCAGAATGAAAGACTCCACTCTTTCTCAGCAATAGTGTTTGGGGCAGGGGTAGGGGCACAAGACTGAGTTATGAAAATCCACGGAAGTGCATATTGTAGGTGTGAATGGCGAAAGTTTGATGAAGGCTCTGGTAAGCAATGTGAGCGTCCGGCGCGAGGTCGATGGGTCTGAGACGGATGAATTGTAGCGTGAAGGAACAAAAGGGGTTCGCAAGCTCATTGAGAATATTTGCCGGTAAGGGCCCAAAAGATGAGGGTGTGAGTGCTGAAAGCGCAGCTGAGTGCGGTGGGCCATGAAGCTAAATTGTTAATTTTTTTGTGCCAGTCAGAATTAAGACCAGTTCTGTGGGCTGCGATTATGAAGAAGTGGATTTCTGGCCGCGTGCGTCGCAGATTATGGGAGTGATCGCATGAATGAGTGTATTGGGACATGTGTCGACTTGCCATCTCGAGAGGCTGATTGCTGATGGTCTGGAGTGTGTCGAAGAGTAGGGGCATGTGGATGGAATTGGGGGCAATCTTGGGAGCTGCTTGTGTAGGTGTGTGGTATAGCTGGATAACGCGTCGATAAGAGACTTGGGTTGTGTCGCATGTCAACAAAAGGTATGCCTATGGGGTTTCATGCTAATACTTCTACAATTTCTTCTCCAAGCACCCGGACAAGCCGTATAGTTGATGAAAAAGTGAGGGTTCGCGTCAACCGGGGGTAGTGTAAGCCCAGTGACACAGTGCAACGAGGCATGTGCAAGCACAGAGGCCAAGTCGCGAGGTCCAAATATTAGAATAATCGGGACGTCCTGCAATGCAGGGGTTTCAGCGATTAAACCGAACAGAACAGATACTACACTTGATCAAAGCCATGAGGCAAAGAGAAGCTGGGGGAAAAAAAGAAAGACAAAAACTCTGGGGGCCAGCCTTCGCTTTATACCCGGAAGGCGGTGCGCCTCATGAAGGCAGTATCCACATGGCAGGTGCGGCCCGGCCCGTTAGCGGGGACCACACCGGCAGATCAATTAGCCGGGCTTACACGTGCCACCATATCACCCCACCATATCACTTATTATTACATTGTGTAACTACATATGCTTCGTGCAAAGCGGAGAATCTGCCTGTCTAGGATATGCTCTAAAAATTGCATTTGGCGCCGGCGACATTTGCAATTTTTGTCTTAAGCTAGCACGTACGAAGCACAGCGCGACAGAATTACAAGCTGAGTGAGGATAATAGTGGTAGAGAAGTAGACAAAAAGACTCAACCGTACTACAATATTCACATGATAACTAGGTTCTGTTATTCTGAAAGACACCTGGGCATCTATGGATGGGGTGAAAATGGTCTTTAAATATTTTTGGGCTCCGTGGATGCTTGGGATCTTCCGATGGATTGGGTTGCGTTTAATGCTAGGCCAATGTTGGGTCCATATAGCTGACTGGCGATCCAGAGTGGGCGGACAATATTTCATGAAGACAAATTTGAAATAAAAATAATAATGCCTTTGGTCTGTTGCTGGCAATGGCGGCTACGAAGGGGCATAGCGGCCAGTGATAAATAGGCAGTATTTTGTCAATTTTCGTCTAATTTGGAAACTTTTGCCTGAATTATAGACCACCTTTTACACCGCCTAATACCACGTACTGTAAACCAACCTCCCTTCCTATGTTGTATGGACTACAACGCCAACGGGTCAGACTCGGCTGCAGACTTTCCGAGGTGTGGTATTTACCTCGAGAAGTGCAGTAGGATATCAGGTAAATAGTGGCAGGTTTAGGCGTACAGTAGTGGTTGATAGGAAGAAGAAGGCGTGGATAGAGCGAGAGGAAGAGAGTAATTAAAAGTTAACCACCTGAAAAGTGGTGATATATGGATTTATATGGCAGGAAAAGCTTCATTTTTGGAGTGATATCCTAGCCTGAGGAGGGGAGAATTGAGATACCTAGCTTACTAAGGAACCTGTAATAGTAATTCAGGTATTTTAATTTTCCGCTTGTCCAAAATCAGGCACTAATAACAAAATACAGGCTATTTATCACGGCCGCTATGTCCCTTCGTAGGCGGCAAAGGGATAGCGCTGATTCGTCGGAGGTCCACTTTGTCCTAGTAAATGTGACATGGATGGATCCCCTGCATAATCAGTTACCGCACATTTCACAAATATTCCACCATAATACTCGACTCATATCGAGGCGCTGATTCGTAAGCGTCATAACATGCGAGGCTAGTTATGCGGTAGTCGTGGCTTACTTTGATAGGCTGCACTACGTTATAAGTCATACTTAGCTCATGCGCTGCTCGAGCCTCATATTCAAATACATATGCGTTGTGCTTTCCACAAAAGTGGGAAGAATTTGGGATTCTGGACAGACAGTCATGGAAGCTGTAGGTTTAGCCTTCGCTGCAATTTCTTTGTTTGGTGAACTCGAGGCTTGCGGCAAGAGCCTTTGTCGATTTTCTCGAGATATTCGAATGGCCAAGAAGGAGGTCTTACTGCTCAAATACGAGATCGCAAATTGCCGTGTGCTAGCGAGCATTTTTGAGGAAGTCATCAGTCCAATTCAGAACAATGTCATGCGAATTGCCAGGGAGCGAAATCTCGACCAGGGACTTCGAGTACAATCAAAATTGGCCCACGACCAGATTCGAGAGATTGCCTACAAACTGAAACCATTGCACCGGAGAAATAGTGCTGGTTTTGCGAAATTACGGGCAAAGATCCGATGGCATTTTACGAAAGATGACTTTCAATTTCCGATGGCTACACTCCAAAATGTGAAATCCAGCCTCGATCTATTAGCAACACTCTCTTCACTTGACTCTGCTGTTGCCAACTTTCACCGAGCTCCAGACTCGGATTCTATAACAAGATCACAAGCTCTTGAGAGGATGTGAGTAGTACAAGTATATGCAATATACCGGGAACTAACTAGGGATCAATAGAGTGGCCTTGGAAAAGCAGGCTTGTCGGACAGAACGGCAGTTCAACTATTCGGTGAGAGTGCTTCACGAGCAGAGTCATATGGATGGACATCTAGATAGTGCGGGAAATATCCAAGTGATTACCGTTATTATCGAAGAGATCAAGAAGGGGACCGTCAAAGAGGCACGAGACTTGGTTAAGAAATTTTCCACCCAATCCCAAGTCGCACCGCCAACACACCCAGATGCTTCATCGCAGTTGACATCTGCGGATGAAATCTACTCACAAAGCCCTGCTTTCGTCCGGGCCTCCCGGTACTCAAGCGCCGAAGACCAGATAAGAGAAAGCCTGAGGGATCCTTCTCTTCGTCCTCGAAGTTTCACTAGAGATGGTAGCCATTTATCTGTCAAAGAGCATACACCGGTTGGTAGTGAGTCGAAGCCTCGCGAAGTTCGCGATAGAAGCCTAGTCTCTTCTCGCAATGGGGACCTGAGTATGGTTGAGCCCGACGCAGGACAGTCCGTTTCCTACGTCTCCAGGCACATGGTCATCGATAATCCGCACTCTCCTAGTGCATCACAAAGTATCTATCGACCTATGCCCCCTTTCGATGAGTCTGATCTGCGCGAAAGGGAGACACGAAACAATCGGCGTCAAAGTCGCTCACGCAGTCAAAGGGGAGAATGAAAAGCCAATATTGAGGGATTGTTGAAATTGTCAATAAAGCTGCAGAGACATATCATATTGCCATGAGCACTGCTGTTTCCGACGTCTGATTGCCATAGGATGCTTCCACCATGACGCTGGCTTTTGGCCCTGTCCATGAACGCCGAGGGTGCACTCAAGATGCCGCACACACTTCCATGGTCATGCAAGAATTCATGACTACACTGGCATGCCTCGACAGCGAGCTCGGCATTGGCGCTATCTCCTCCCAAGTTGTCAGATCTTCGTTTTCTACATGAAATATTCCTAAGGCTACATTGCTACTGTTAGAGGGTATATAGGACAACTAGGATTCAATAATGAGAGTGAATGGACTAATACAAAATGAGAATATTGAACATGAGAAGCAGGGGTTTAGAGTCGGAAATCTTGTGCCGATGTTTAAGCTTTGTCATTCGGATTTTTTCTCGGGGGTTCCGATAGATTGTCAAGTCAGTGTCCATTCATAAATATTTCAGTGTATTCCAAGGCTGAAGACCAGGCAATTGTATGACTGAATGGCATATGTATCCCTTTATGGTCTTGAAAAGGTCTCACTTGGGCAGGTTCTACATGGAAATCACATTTTGAGGGAAAGACCGACCCAGTATCTCTAAATCTTTGCCTCGGTATACATGAAGGAGAACATTTGTATGTAAATTAGGACTGAGTAGATATGTGAATAAGCCGAGGACAATACATACTTCATAAAAATATAAATATATAAACACATGTCTCTTCAAAGTTGGTTTAGTTCATATTCTTTTTTGGGATGCTGATGTCAACACTCAACTTCTTGAATACAACGTCCATAATACTAAGAACCAGAATTAATCCCACTGACACCGCTAGCACTATCCTGGACTTGTTTGGTCCATAAGCCGCTAAACCAACTCTCAGGGTCTTGAAGAAGCTCAGCAGGCCTCCCAGATTCAACAATGGCCCCATTTTCCATGACCAACACAAGATCAAAGTCCACAATGGTGCTCAACCGATGTGCCACTGCAATTACTGTACTGTCTTGGAATTGTTCCGAGATCAATTTCATCATCATGGCTTCCGTCTGCATATCTACCATCGAAGTAGCTTCATCGAGGAGCAGGATGGGAGACGGTTTTGGCTTCAACAACACTCGCGCAAAAGTAATCAGTTGCTGCTGGCCGGCAGAAAGTGTCTCTTTCTGAATGAGGCTGTCTAAGCCTGCTTCTTTAGATAATAACCAGTCCATCATTCCGACCCGCGAAAGCGAAGACATAATAGCCGCGTCGGTACGATTCTGTAATGGATCAAGATTTGTACGAATTGAACCAGGCAAGATTAGTGGATCCTGGGGTAGCGCGGCTAGCTTCTGTCGAATTGTCTCTCGAGGAACTTGGCTGATGTCGAGGTCATCTATTAGGATTCTTCCCTTTGTGATCTCGTTCAGTCGTAGTAGACCTAATATTAGGGAGCTTTTCCCACTATAAGTCGCTTAGAGACAGGAATTATTTTTGCTGACATTGAGGACCTAAACATACCTTCCTGAGCGCCCACAAATGCCTACCTTAGCACCGGGAGGTATCGTTAGATCTATTCCCTGGATTACAGCATCAAGGTCGCTCCTGAGTACTATATTAGGGCATGGTAAAGGGTGAAAGAACGTAGTTATCTCATCTTACCGGTAGCTTAGCGCAAGATCGACGAATTGAATTCTTCCTTCAGACGGCCAAGCATTCGCAGGAGTATAGCATTCCCGGGGAAGGTGCTCAGACGGAGTTTCAGATTCGAAGGATTTCAATCGAGCCAATGCCCCAATTGAGGTTTCAAGCGAAGTCCATGCTTCAATAACGTACGCCAAAGTCGCACTGATAGCAGAAACATTGTTGAGTGCAACACCAAGAGCACCGCCAGATGTATTGCGCAGTTCAACAGCCAGAACGACAAGTACGACAACGATTCCCATCACTATCAAGTTCAAAACAAGAGTCAACCAGCATTGAATAGAGTACATGAGATAAAACGGTTTCTGCGACTCGTCGGTAAGGTGCATGTTGAGCTGACGGAAACTTTCTTGCCAGCCAAATCCCCTAATTGTAGCGATCCCATCGCATGTCTCGAGGAAGCTAGAGAAAAGGGGAGATTTGGCTTCAAGATCCAAGTATCTGATCTGTCGCGAGGTACGAAGATAGAACTTCTGCAAGATATAAAGAATGAACATGATCGGGGGAAAGGTCAGTGCGGTCCATGGGGATGATTGTGCGATGAGCACAACTTCAGCAATTGCATCAAGAACACCGTCTAGTGTCTGTATCATTGCACCTGGGAGTCTCATATCGATTAAAGACATATCCTGACTAAATCGATTGAGTATCACTCCGGTATCAGTTGAAACAAGAAATGCAAGAGGAGCTGCGGTAACGGCCTTCAGCAGCCTTCTGTGCAACCGAACTGAAGTTCGAGGCACGGATTCAACCATAAAAAGCCAGTAGACAAGGAAGAAGCAGATAGCCGATGAGACTCCAAAGCCTGCGTAGCCAGCGATGTATCGGGTGCTGCTTTTTCCTGGTTCCTGAATTTCTGCTTCGGACCACCACTCGAGCCAAATATTGGGGAATCTGCTGAAGAAACAAAATCCAATTGATGCAAAAAGAACTAATATCACGGCAGTCCAGCCCATTTCCTTCGCATAGAGAATATAAAGACTGGAGTCGCCTACTCGGCGAGATGCATCGGCAAGTGCTTGACTTGCTTCCATGTCCTGTTCTTCCAAGACATCGGGTCTAGGAGTGCTAGGAGCAATATCTTGGTGTATCGGAACTTCGCTTTGTAAATCGACAGGTATCTGATCAGAAGACTGAGTTCTCACACTTAAGCCGTCGTGATCAATTGTGATGATTGTGTCCATCTTGTACTTGAAATGCCCTGCGGCTGTTAGCAAAAATACTCTAAAATATCGTATGAGATAATCTCACTCTTGTGCGTTGCAAGAACTACAGCCAAGCCATACTTCTGACATATACCGTGCTGTCCCAATACTCGTTGAATGACCTGATTCTCCGTGGTAGCATCAAGCCCACTAGTAATATCATCTAGCAGAAGAAGCTGTTTCCGGGAATAGATAGCTCTTGCGAGGGCAATACGCTGTCTTTGACCCCCGCTGAGGCGCACGCCTTTACTTCCAACAGCAGTCATGTCTTGCTGTGGTAGATGGAGGATATCTGTGTCGAGACAGCATGCCTTGATCACCTCGTTATACCATGTCTCATCAAAGTTTGAAGGACCTTGAATGAGACTACGGATAGAGAGGTTTGGCAACCATGGCTCTTGAGAGCAATATGCAATCCCCAATCCCGGTTGTTTTAGCGTTTCCCCTTCTGTCTGGACAATCTCGCCAAGTAGGGCGAGTAACAAGGCACTCTTGCCACTCCCAACTGGCCCCACAAGTAGGGAACTACTGCCTCGGTTGACTTTGAGAGAGACATTTTTTAAAACAGGCTCTCCAGTTGCTTTGAAGGAAAATGAAGCGTTCTCCATCTGGATCAAAGGCTTGGAAGCGTTGCTCAGATCCGTGTGCTGTAAGTCATTGAATTGTATAGTGTTTGCATCTGAAGTGGATTTTGTGCGTAATTCCTTTTGTTGGTGCTTGGCTGTCTCGCCAAGGGAAGTGGAAATTTGGTGACCTTGGCTCTGGTCCATCAAAAGATATTTCTGAATCCGATCCCAAGAACCCAAGGAAGCGACAAATACCGGAAAAGCATACATGAAGTTCAACATGGGCTTGCTGACTAGACCAATGAGGGATAATGATGAGAATGCTTTCGCAGGATTAAGTCCTTGCCCGGAGTGGCTAGAAATAAGGGCATAGACTATGAAAGCTGCAGCAGGGGCAATGGTCTCCGGTAGAACACCAACCGTCATGCTGATGGTAGCATTCTGCCGAAACCTTTTGGACTTTTCCAACTCCTTGACACGCAAATCATCAATTTTGGCGGATGAGGATTTCGAGATGCCAGACATGCGAATATTTTTGATATTGCTGAGAAAAGAGGATGTTGAACTGATTCTGTCTTGAAGTGCGTCCATCCAGAGGCTCTGTGCAGTCTTTGCCCACTTTGACAATGTATGAACAGACGCAGTACACCCTGCAGCATAAGTCTATTAATTATTGACGCAATGCGTCACAGGAGGGTAGTTTGAACTTACCAACTACAAAAACAACAGGTGCGAGGCAAGCAAGCCCGATCTGTCTGTACAAGAGATAAAGTGCCAAGCCCACCTCAATAGGTGAAGCCCATAGTACGTCCGAATTCTCGAAGCCTGCGGCTATTCGATCAAAATCCTCACTCATAAGAGTAAGCACAGATTGGTCGGCTAGCGTGGATCCTGAAAGACGAAGGGTGTGGTTGTATAATAGGCTAAGGAGCCCTCCTCGAATCATTACAATGCATCGATAGGTTTGATGCTTGTAAGCTGCCGTAGAAATTGCGATTCCTAGATAAACCAGAAGGGCAGCACCTATCAGTGCTTTACCGACAAATTGGGTCTGTTCGTTCGGCGCGCCATCTATGAATGAGATCACTCGGTAAATCAAAAGTGGCTGAGCAATATTGAAGCCAATCAAACAGATTCGGGGGAAAATGACATGAACAACAGGCTTATAAGCAACCTTCAATGTCACCCATGCTAAGCTGTACTTGGAAGACTTTCTGCAATGCCTCCAAGCATGCTCCATTTGAATCCCGACAGTCTCAGATGTCAATCTCGGATCCAGTGGCGGAAGGTCCTGTTGTTGAACAGAGTGGGAGGAGCCCCGGAGGAGCAGTGAATTCAACCACCAAAATACACTGCGATTGAAAATACCCCCTAAGGCGTCGGAGGAATAACGAGAGTATGGAACTTGCAGAAGATGACGTTTTTGAATTGACTCAATGAAAAGCGTGATCAGTTTGATAATCACAATTGCAAGGAACACAATCGCAATTTGCCGATGGCTTCCCCTGAGCCATAGTGTTCGCGCTTGGCTTCCATCTAAAAGCGTACTGATTGCAAGATATCCACTCAGCAAAAAGGATGGACGAAGTGAGCGATGATGTTCTTGATAGGATACGAGAGCGAGACTTAGTGTCGCTAAGAAACTGAGACATGCCGCTGGCAATGAAACCCGAGTCAATTTGCTGCGAGGCAAGGCATAGAGGACGATCAACGATAATTGCAAACATCCAAGAGCGGTTACTGTTGTCTACAGTTTTTATATTAGCTCATACCTAGGTATTTCTTTTGGCTTACCTATGTATAAATCAGTCATCGAAATAGGGTGTCCTACAATTTTTGCAAGTATCAGCCAGTCAATAGAGGTTTTTAATACCCTTTTCCTCTTGGTAAGTTCAAAATAGCGATAGACGGAACAGGCGAGAAAACATAAAGTAGGGAGCAGTGAAAAGAGAGATTGCTCAAATAATAGGGTGAAGTCAGTGTTATCTCGACAACCCCGAATTGTAGGACCGAAAACGTTGTCGGCACGATCACATGTGTCGCCCATATCGAGCAAATCGGAGTGGAGAGAGAGATCAAGCAAAGTTGAAATTATTTCGCAAGCGGAGGGGGTTGTCAGGTGGTCAGGTGGTCGGGTGGCTTTTTACTAGTCGTTTCCTAGTCCACGGGTATCTGTTAAATTCACCTCGGCACATTCAAGTACTTTCAGCTCCAAGTTTCTCATCCACGGTGGGTGCCTACCAACTGGCATATTGCCCGATCGCTCAGTTAATCTCGTTCGCTTTTTGTGATGGGACTTTTGTCAAAAAGGAGCTCACACTAGAGCTTATCTAGCGGCTGCAAGTTCCTAAGCATAGTCCCTTCCCCTCCGGTAGAGACCCGAAGTTCTCAACACGCCCATTTTTCGACGCTTTGGGCGCACTCCGTATGGTGATGAACTCCATAAGTCTTTGTGACTTATGAACCAAGTCGACAAGCACCCAAAGAGCCAGTACGAGGTGCTAAATCTGAAGACGATCTTGGACGTTACAACTTTCGCCGTTGAGCAAGAGCGCACGCACAATAACGCGTCTCATGACAGACAGCTGGTACATTGCTGGCCATAGGAGATCTCAATTGGTCGATCTAGGTTGACACATTATTTTCTTCTGTGAATAACTGTAGCTTTTGCCAGCATTGCAGGATACAAACAAACAAATGAAACCTCTGCATACACAATTATAGGGTGGCGTATATCTAGCATCAACAGCCTATTCTTAAATTGACCTGCTTAGGTGATAGACCCATCTTTCAGACTGTCCTTCGATTCCTTTTTGATACATGATTAATTACGCCAGAAGCCCGGTTGCCTCGTCTCGTCACAGAAATAGTCAATCATCTGAGGAGGCCGAAGATATTCCTCATGCCATAAAGCCATGCGTGTCCACGCAAACCGGTCGTACGTTTCAACGTACTCCGAAATAGACATGTACATCCATCCAACATCCTCCTCCTCCTCATCCGTAGTCCCATCATGCCACTCGGGATCAATTTCGTAATCTCTCTCCTCAGGTCTCAAATCGCCCCATTGCTTATACATGATCTTAACAACGGGACTGTCCATATGGTCCAAAGACTCCAAACATATATCATCAACAAATAAGGCCAAGTTGAACCGTGCTCCAAAAATGTATTCAGGCCCAGGAATTTCGGTTTTCTTCTCTGAATGCGAGTCAAGGATCCGTTGTAGTGTTTCAGGTGTGTCAACCACTTTTGGTAGCTGTTCTGCCACCCAACCATGAAAATGATCGCGCACCTCATGCGAAGTCGCACCGTTGAACTTCTCCGGCTCGCCATGGATCACGAGATCATGGGCCTCTTGGAGCTCTGTTCGTTCTTCTCCAGGTGGCATGGAACGCTCAATCGATTTTTGCACGTGTTGCTGAATGAGCTGGAGCATTTTGTGCCAGGCAGCATTGTCTTTGAATGAGCATCGATAAATGCAAAAGCCCCACGGAAGATTTGGCTTTCTCTGGAAATCTGATCGTGTCATTTTGATCCCCTCAAATGGAATATCTCCTCCTGATATTGGTCCCGTGATTGACATTTTGCAGATGATTTGATGACAAGGTTGGCGGAACGAATTAATAACTCGCGGTCTGAAGAGCAGCATCTCAATGGGGGATCAAGCCAGGAAAATTGTCTCGCTAACTGTGGTATTTGAAGGATGTAGGATTATTGGAAGGGAAATGAATGGATGAAAATCGGAAGTAGAGAAGAAAGAGGAAGAGGAAGATAAGATGTCGAAAGCTATATTACAATACATGACTAAGTACTGAGTATTTAATGACAGAAATCTCGGGTCCAGTAAGGTATGGTATAAATGACAGATCTATATGACTCTAACTAAAATAATAGATATCCCGTATTTAACAATTTGTACGGATAATAAAATAAGCTTGATATATAATTTATATAGGGCCTACTATTATAGCAGTATATATATATTTTAAGGTATTAAATACTTAGTTCTAGTCTATCATATAACCTAGGTAGACTGCGACATCGCACGTCCATGGGCACCAGGAAGTGTCCACGGCCCGTGGGCCTTTTTGAAATTTGACGCCCATCGCCGAACGTTATGCAAAATTAATGCAAAAATTACCCTATTAGGCTATTTTATACATAACTAATTCTTGGCAGTGTCCACCTTGCTAAGAGTGCCCGCATATGTCCTGGCGAGGCTAAAAGTGTCTCCACTTTAATGGACGTTGTCGCAGTCTACGAAGTGCTCCTCTAGTTTCCTGAATAGCCTGCTTTTAGAGAAAGCTAATATATAAGCTGAAAGTCTTCCCTAGAGGTGCCCTATTAAGCGAAGACGCTGCTCTTTAGGCTCTTAAAGTTCTAAGAGGCTTAAAAATAGTATTTTTGGGACTATTCTTCCTAAATTTCTACTACTGTAGATAATATAGGTAATAAAATCTCTGACCATGGTTATATCTCTTTCTAATAGAAAGCTTAGGTGACCTTAGTTGTTAACTCTCCCTTGATAAATGAAATCAAGCTCCTGATGGAGAAGTATCTAGCTCTTATCCCATAAGTAAAAAGGCTGGTTTATATTTACTAGTGCATGTGGGAAGCCTACTTGAAGGAATACAGAAAGGTCAAAGAAGCTAGAGATGAAAATCGTCTTGGAAATTCAAACAGCTGGCTTGAGGGAAACAATGAATCTCTACACTTAAAGTGAATAAAAACCAGTCAATAAATATTTCTAGTTATATTTTTAGTTGTCCCCGAGTATGTACACACTCCCCTCTAAAATTATTCCCTTTTCAAGCCCAGCAGCCGTGATATTTGCGTATGTTTAAGAAGGTGTATCACGAATTGATCGCTCAAACCTCCGAGTCTTAACTGGTTTATTAACCAAATATTTCTGATGTCACTGCAGAATTCGAAAATTTCCATATTTTTCCTGGCCACGAATGGAAATAACTGAGCAGCCTTGATTCCGGATTTGACCCTGCTCAGGCTGAGGGCTCAGAATGAAGCCAAGAAAATAGTGCTCGGCTCTCGCCGAAGTGGTAGCTCTTGCAGGAGCGGCGGCTCTTCAAGGCCCCCCAGGAACTGACTTCCGGGTAAGATCGGCCATCACATCCACCCTGCATGGCCCCCGGTCATACAGCCTGATAATCGCTCACTCCCACATTCTCAAATATACGACATGTCAGATCACACGATCCTGGAGTATGTGGAAAAGACACAGTCATCTTACCACTAGGCTGCATCAAAAATAAATCATGGCCTGTAATTATGGCCTAGAGGGGGCTATTTTTTAGGTTGAAAGATTATAAAAATCCAGGGTAGCATCTCTCAAGGCTAGAATGCCGCTCCTAGTGTATCCTTATTCAGTGGATGCATGCATGTCTCAGAAAATCACTCACGTTTTACTAGAAAATGAATATGATAGTAATGCGCTACTAAGATCTCCGTCTAAAACATATTTGGTCACTGCGTATTGGATCCATCCATGACTCGAGGTACAGCGGCGATCCCAGGTGGAGAAGCAGAGTAGCATTGACGATGGTCACGTATCTACGGAGTAACTGTCTATGGGATAGATGGCTAGACTAGCTAGTTGGCTCAAAGAAATAAAAGGACTCCTTCTCGCTGTTTTTTTGCTTTGAATCTCACATCACTTCCCTCTATTCCACTGGAAATATCAGCAGCAAGGCCAGCCTCCTTATTTCGCCATATTTATCGAATAATCTGTGCGACTGGAGCTATCGCGATTTAGACTTCGAAATACCTGTTGAGTCAAGCATAACGTATGTTTATCGAAAACCTATGCTTCTAATTCTCGGAAGGATGCCTCAGGGGTCAGGCTGTACATGACTAACACCCCTGCAGAGACCCTTGAAATACCCCTCATCCGACATGAAATCCATCTCCACCTCCCTCGTCTTATTCCTGTGCTTCTTGACAGCCATGGTTGAAGGTCTCACCCGTTACCAAGCCACACCCCCAAGCGATGCCATCGTCTGTCATGACAGACAGGCTCTTAACGATCTGGCCTCGGCCCACCCGGATGGGCTTCTTTATCCCGAGAATGGAGGCTACTACCTGAAGGATGGGGATGAAGTCGTCGTTGGTATCGCAAGCGACGATCTTTGCACGGAGCTGGACGGTGCCTTTGCTAGCGTGGAAGCAAAAATTGCCCAAGAAGGTGAGGGCACTGGATCCGAAGCCAACACTTCTGATGCTGAAAATGTCATCAAGAGAGCTGAAAATGCCTTGCATAACTCATGCAGTCACCCTCGCTGCTTCAATCACGCCCATTGTCTGACCTACTCACACTGCCATATCTGCTCTTCCCACAAGCATTGTATCTAGAACATCCTCCAATCTTTATGGTGGAGATGTTGTTGGAGAGATCGACGAAGGCCTAAGGAGATGTGGGACGGACAGTGAAAGCGGGGAAGGGGGTTCGAGACGAGAGTACGATTGAGAATACCGAGAAAGATCGTTTAGCACCTATGGAATGGCAGAAGTCAACTGGTTATGAATACTGTCGAAAGCTATGTTACAATACATGACTGGGAAACCGAGTATTCAACACCTCGGCACATACATGGATTGTCAAGTAGTGGGTTTTTGTCATTTTAGTTAGTTAGAGTCATACATATCTGTCATTTTGACCATACAGTGCTGTACCCGAGATTTCTGTCATTATCTGTATCCCCTGCACACATTGACTCTGGGCCATCACCGTCGAGTACTAATACATAGACACCAAAGTGAAATTCACGATAAAATAAAGAATAGTTCAAACCGTACCAATTCATTGCCCCACGTATGGACCAAGATTTGAGGCAAATGCTTAATTCCTATGGAATTATGTTGTACTTCGCGACATCATCTAAATCAGGCTAGACCCGGGCGTGAGATGCAGTTCAGGGGGCGCGGACCTCGGGATAACAAATTCCTATATTATTACCTTCCATCCTACTCTGTGTGCTTGCTCTTCACCCAGACCATGCCTTCACCGCGGGATCCCACTTACGATGAAACAACAAGCCTGCTTCAAGAGGAACCAGAAGGCTCAGCTCAGTCAAATTTGGTCAAAGAACCAGTCTACCCTCGTTGGATAATTACAGTTGTGCTATTATGCGGCGGCGCGGTTCTTTTCGACCTTTCTAACAATCTGGGTGAGGTCGCCGAGGTCGCTATCTTGGAAGACATAGTATGCCGAGATTATTATGCCAAGTCTGCTGTAAACACTATTATTTCTGCTGCAGAAAGATGCAAGATAGAGCCTATTCAGACGGAAATCGCATTGCTCAACGGCTGGAGAGAAACGTTCGAGACTATTCCTGGTGAGTTCATTATTTTGGGAAAGCGGGGTGTCTCACAATTCTTTTTAGGAGAACAGCAAAACTGAACTTTGGAATAGCAATACTTCTGGCCGTGCCTTATGGAATGCTGGCGGACTGGATTGGATACCGACCGGTCGCTTTGTTGGCCTTTTTCGGTAGTGCCATGTCCTCCAACTGGAGCAGAGTGGTTTGTTAGTCTAAACTCGCAGTCGCATATATATTTTTACCTTCTCAATATACTAACCTTATCTTATAGTTTGGTTCTACCCCACATTACCCACTCGTGCTCTTTGGTTCTCTGCCCTATGGCAGGTTCTAGGAGGAGGGCCGCAGGTCGTAACGTCCTTGAGTTTCTCGGCTGTCGCTAGTATCACCCCTGCTCAAAAGAGGTATGGCTAATACAGAGTTTGATGATATGATGTTTGCTAAGGTCATACGCACCAGAACGACTGTCTTCTCCCAAATGACAGCGGTTATCTTGGCTACGGAGCTGATTGCACCCCCAGTTGGTGCCGCGCTGATGAAAAAAAACCCTTGGATACCGTTCCTCGCTTCATCTGTAATTGCTGCAACTTCAATTATTTGGGCATTGTTGTTCTTCCCTGCCATTCAAACCCAGGCTAAGCCGACTTCTACCCCAAGCTATGATCAGCCGCCAGTTCGGAACTGGTACGCCTCTGAAAGAATCCGAGACCTCTATGAGCAGCTCTCGAGGAATAAGAATGCTGCACTTGTTGTTGTCTCATTCTTTGTTACACTTGTGGGGACACACGCCTTCGCACTGCTGTTGCAATATATCTCTAAAAGATTCCACGTATCATATGCGGAGGTATGTTCTCTATGTGGTTTCTATACTCAGGAGTCAATTCTGAATACTAATCATATCCTCATTTTTGATAGGCATCATACGTGCTGCCACTTCGAGCTAGCTTTAACCTGATATCTCTATTCATTCTGCTTCCCGCTGTGACAGGCTATCTTGATCGCAAACATGGGTGGGAGATGGCCAGAAGAGACAAAATACTTACTCAGGCCAACGCACTGTTGATGCTTCTGGGTTGCCTGTTTATTTTTGTGGCGCCAAATCTAATCTTGCTGAGTGTTGGAGTGGTGGTGTTCGGTTTAGGGTCGTCATTCTCAGTCACGGCGAGAACATTGGTGACTTCCCTCGTTGAGCCAACATCATTGAGCACAATCTACACACTGCTCAGTGTGATGAGCTCAATTGGATCCCTAGTAGCAGGGCCTTTGCTTGCAGGGGTGTACCATCTGGGGATGGTCCTAGGTGACGCATGGCTCGGTCTTCCTTTTTTGTTCGCAGCGGCATTATACGGGCTTGCACTGATCGCCATATCTGCTGTGAGGGCTATTACAAGAACGGCATGATTTAAACGGAAGTTACTTAGGTAGAATGTTCAGAAACCCAGAAGCTCAGAAGAGCTATCCTGTCTTTTATGAACGCCATCATCGCCAAAAATCATCACGCTAGTGTTACGGAAATTCTTGAATCTATCAGCGTTTGTGACTTGTGCGACGTATATATGCAGGAAACCAGGGCATCAGGCCAAGGTTTGTTTAGAAATAGATATTTATTGTATTGTGGTGGGTGAGTGACCTACTCCCCTGTGAATTATGTTAATCTACCAAAATTTAAATTTCAATGCACCACCCAAGTCCTGTACACACGCCATAACCAACACCCTCCATAGCCTCATGGTGGAGACGCAAGTTCCTTTACCCCTTCGGGCTTGGATGCCGGTCTGATAGTTATCTGATGGTCCCACGCCCAATCGACAACTGCATCGAAATTGCGACAGGTATGTTTAGTGTTGAAATTGGGGTGTGGCAAGCTGCTCCCGGCTACCCAGTTTGTAGAGACAAGGTTCGTGTCCGCATGGCACATGACAAACTGCCTAATCATTTCAACGCAATGGTCTAGGTTTGGTTGTTAGAAGAAGCTGTTAATGTTTGAATGGATAACCGACCGATATGAGTGCGCTGCATTGATGCACTGTCCATGAACTCCTCTTGTTCTTCTTTGTAATGGTCTCGGTATGTCCACATGCGTATAAAGTTCTAGAACAAAATGACACATATTAGAGAAAAGTAGTCGAGAGAGTACGCTGGAGGGAGAATAATGGGACCTTACCACACAATGCATTTGATGCGAGAATTCAAAATGAACTCGATAAGCGCCTCCATCCTCAGGAGGAAGCTTCACTGAAGTATCTGGATCCATTCCCAATAGTCGCATATCATTGTCAGACAAAGAAACATTCACTGCTCCAACTATGTTGCGATATTAGCATTCCCTCACGAATTAACTACTCAATTAAGTTAACTTGAATGCTTTTGTTTGATGCTTACGGTTGATAGAACGAGCCCATGCGCGATCAATATCTGGTGATGGTGGACCTCGAAATTTTGATGGATAGTCCAGAGTTCCGTTGAATGTGATTATCTGATCGTACGATTGTGGAAGAGACTGGAGGTGTTTTTCTGTAAATAGGTCAGCTTTGAATCGTCTCAAATAGTGCTAACATTCATTACCTTGAAGATAGGGCAGTGCCGCTGAAGGTTGAGCATGCAAACCATCTGGTCTTACCGAGGCGTGCCCAAGGCCAAATACAAGAGCAGTATATCCGGCGAATAGAGTCAACAGCCCAAGCTTTTTAACGATAGATATCTTTGAGCTTCTTGTCACATCCAAGACTTTTGGCTCGTTTTTCACATCATCATAGACATCGTCAGTCTCACTTTCATCAATACTCAGCCTTGCCTCAACATCCTGGAGAGCGGAGTATCTGTTGGGCATTTTGACAGGCTAATGAAATAAATCCTTAGCCTGTTGAAAGACTTTTAGTTGCAAGATGTTTTGTATAAAAAAATTGAATCATCTTTCGGCACACTGATAGACTTCCGGCCATTCAATCCTTGATTTTTGCGAAAAGGCGGGGCTTCTTCATGCAGACGATGGCGGCATAATCGGGATGCATTTGTTGGAAGATAAGAGGAAAAACTATGTGGAGATCATGAAACTGACAGTGCATTCCACACAATTTGACAATGCATTAGCTCTGATTTTTCTCACTGCAGGAAGTATATACGTCCAAAAGTGCACGTGCGGCAGACCACTTGCAACACTAACTCCATGAAGCAATTATTCGACCTACGCGATACGAAGGGATCAGTGAGGGGTGGAACTATGATCATTCATTTCACACGACAATATTTGCAAGTCATTCAACAAGGGATAGGGCATCATGGGAATTCGCTGCGATTAAAATACTTCCAGCCTTCATACTTGATGGCCTCGCGCGATGTAGATTCACTAGCAACTTATTTTCCCTACATTGAATAATCTATAGAACAAATATACAGCACCTAAATTCGAACTTCAGCTTTTAACTAGATTTAAAAACACTTTCCACTGTATCATTGATTTCCCAGTCCCATTTTTCGATTGGGACTTCCTCCGACCGTCGAACAATATCCCAAATATGGCGTGAATCACGACATTGATGCACATATCCCATACCATCAACATTCAGATCGACTAAATTCCCATCGCTATCGTAATGCTCTTGTGGTGGCTCGATCGTGTCATCAGCGGAGCACATCAAAGACTATCGATCGTTATGTCAGAATATTCGCAATCAGTTTTTCGATTAGTTAATTGAAGAAGAAGAGATGAGGTTCCCACCTGAGTAATGTAGCTAAAGCAGTGTTGCAGATGAGATTCATCTAAGTGTTCTGAATGTTGTTCATGATGATTTCCATGGCCCCCTGGCATAGAGGGAGTCCCCATTTCTTTTGCCTGTTGGAGCGAACTGCGAATCAACTGAAGACAATGTAGTCCATGGAACATCGAAACCCCCCACTTCTCCTTTACAGTTTCGTTCCTGCGGACCATCAGAAATCCACCATGGGGGGTAAATAGCTCTGTCTCCCATGCTTCATCACCCTTGTGCGATAAATCCTCCAGAGCAGGGTGTGTTGTAAACTCTCTCGGTATAGTGAGGGCTTCTTGATGGTGCATGCCACAAAGCGATCTTTGGATCTTGGATGGACTCCAGAGATCGGGTTTGAAAATGAAAATGAAAGTCAAGAAGATTACAGGCGACAGAATCAAGGAGACCTTGAGTAGGAAATTGACGGCCATTGTCGTTCTTTTGGGACCAAAAGATAAATAGAGATGAAGGGGAAATAGCTCAAGTGTTATGCATTGAGACTGGACCCTGGCAAAATAAATAGGTGCCCGGGATATCAAGGCCGCTACTAGTTAATCCATGGCATTCATTCGTCGTCTTTATTTAGCCCGGCACGTATCAGTCGACCTCTGACCTGGGTGGACCAATTTCTACATATTAACAGCACACGTTCAGCTTTGACGTACTGATTGAAAACTGGCTTTTGCATGTTTGTAGATATTATTTGCAGTGTACACACTAGTAGTCGACTGTTTACTCGTCGCTAACTGAATATTTCCATCCTTGTCTCTCATCTTTCGAATATATAGCACCTCATAGTCCAAAACATCTCTAGGCCCCATTCTTTGTTCTGTTCCAATCGGGCTCCAGAAAAGCTGGGCCTTTTAGAGAGGTTGAGATCAGTATCTTTTTCAATACACAGTTAGGGTGTCAATGTCCATACCTAGTTCAGGGTGCACAATCAGACTGTAGTCATTTACGTCAATCGCTCGCTCACTAGCCCATTTATCGATGCTTTCCCAGTTTCTACATTCATGAGCCAAACCAAAGTCGGGCCATGGAAGACTGTAGTTGGGAATCCACTTGTAAGTTGTCAACGCAATATCTCCTCGGCACATAACAATTTGGCGTAGCATGTCAATGCAGTGATCTTTCCAAAATTTTCCAACGTTAGATCATATAAAAGTTCAGTACTGGATATTCACGGAGGGGTGCCCGCTTAGATGGTACTCACCAACATGATCTATATTTGACACTGGCGTAGTTTTGAGGTTATAGTATTCCGAGTGAATGTACTCCCGAATATATTTCTATTCAGGAAGGTCAGCAAAATATATGCTGGGAGGTATTTATCCGCACGATACTTACCACACAGTGTAGCTGATGATAGACATCTGCTCGTAATCATCGTCAATACGTAGACCGGACCAGAACTAGGGCCAATATGAAGCGCTGAGATCTTCAACTTACCAAGCGTTCCATAGAAGTCGCCGGAGCCGTCTGCCAGCTCGATCGATTTTCTCTCTGTTTTTTCAAGCTCGTGTGGTTTAAGCCGTATGTTTGCGTCTTGTTTGATCAGTACTGTATTCGTTGGGATTCGCTTGAGGCTTACTTTTGAATAGTCTTGTCCATGCGGCATCATTGGATGGATTTGGTTTTCCGCTGTATTCGTTTTCAGACTCTAATTCCACGTGTATCACCCTTTTCTCAGGCTGTACAGCATCTCTTGCGGGTGCTAGTGAAATCGGTTAATAAACAAAGAAGGCAATACATTGAATCCGAACTCACAGTATATCAATGACGGTTCGCATTCCGAGCTTGAAGGCGAATATGAGGCACTCTTCAGGAGACATGCAAAGAAGAAGAGATTAAAGAATGCGAAAGTGCAATTCAACCAAAAATACCGACTTTGGTAAATTCGTTGCAGCCCTTGCCTTCTATTACTTCTGTCAGACTGACTCGAAGCCTCCTCTTTGAGCAGTGAAGCCTCTGGGTCGTCAATATCTAGCGACATAGTACCTAGATTATTGTACCGAGCTATATGCATTCTAAACAAAATTCCATCCCTCCTCTTTAACTATGACCGGCACTAGGACAGTCTGACGAAATCTAAAGATAAGTCGAAGATTGTACGGCCGACAGGCCCCGATGCCTTATTGGTCAATGCATAGTCAGCACTTGACATACATGGTTACATAGGTGCATAGGTGCATAGGTATGTAGTAAGATACCAAAATATGCATTTCATATCTGCCCCTCATCTGTATGAGCACCGGAATTTCCTCTTTCGGGATAGCCCATCACAACCTGCAATTCCCAATACAGAGTAGTGCTATGGTGTCTAGGGTGTTGCTTATTACGCCTTTTTTAAACATAATTTCACGAATCGGAGGCGAATCTCACGGCCCCGGGGGCCTTCAAGCAACCATGTCAGCAGCCACCCCTGCACTAGTCCCAATTCGACCGTGTCCCGTGCCAAGAACCGCTTGACTATTCACACCCCTACGCTTGGCGCCGGCTACAACCGCCAGTCATTCTTTAGTCGAATCTTGAAGTGCTACCTCAAAACAGCCCCCGAAAGCCCTATTGGCACACGTCGAAATTTTCCCGCCCCCAAATATTAGAGGGACCACGGAAGAAGATCTCGGGAGAGAAACACTACGTGCGATTCTTATCAAACAGCATCCAACTACTACCCGAGGACGACATATATAGTTAGCTAGCAAACAGGTGCTGACACCGTGGGTGCCTCATCCCTCAGGCCACCGAAAACAGATTTCAATGGATATTCACATCAAACTCAGCCGTCCTTATGTTCAACAACACGCCGAGAGCCGTTCGGTGCTCCGACGGGAAACCGGATGCGCGATGCAATTGTTTCATCCTGTCAAAATACCCCTGTTGGTGCTGCAGCAATGGAGCAAGATCCGCCTATATTACGTGAGATGGCGAGACGAGCTTCCCACTGACTATGGACTAGCTTGCCCAGTCAACTCATGTGTGCCATTTTAAATTCGAGTTGCCAGTCCCATTACACACCTAAGGGAGGCGTCGTTTGGATGAGGTTGGGCTTGCAAAATGTAACCCCGTATTATTTCCTACGTACTCAAATCAGCCAAGAAGATCTAGTGTGGGGTTATAGTGGTAATCCAGGTGATCATCACGCCAAGTCTACTAGATCCAGGAGAAGCATTATCCCGATAAGGAGTTCACGTCTAAGGAGCTCTAACCGATGGCGTATTTAAATAAGATACCTAGGTAAGACACGATAATGAGATATCGCATTGATGAATAAGTACTGCGCAGTTTTAACGACGATCTTAGAGTAATGGAGTAATGCTTTGACCATTTCCGGCATTGCGTGTGATGGATTATTATACAGAGCCTTTCACGTTTCAGTCCATCGACAATAGTATCACCCATGTACAAAATGGGCAAACATTGCCATGTGTTAATAACCACATGAACCCTTTACTTCTTGGCTTGGAAAACGGACAAGAAAGTCGTCGGAAGAAACAAAATCGCTTATACCAGCGTAAGCATCGTGAGTGGTAGACTTATACCCTGAAGTTCTGCGTCAAAACTCTAACTGCTATGGTGGATCCTTGTTGCAGGACAAAGATCAAAGGAGTCGATGCCATCAAGAAATGTTGAACCTTCTATGGAACAAGGACAAGAACAAGGTATACTTGTTATCTAGTCGAGGCACCACTATGCGAATCGTAACATGCTAACTGTCGATCACTATTTAGTCCCTAATGTTCTTCCAACTGTGTCCCCGGGATTAATAGAGAATACCCATGGTAATGGAGGTAACGCGCAAGGGTCTGAAGCCCCGTTAATGGTCACCGATTTCTCAGTCACTCAAATGGTCGGGAATGTATTAGAGCATGATCAGGGGCGGCGGGGATCTTGGTTGACCTCCTCGGGGCGGGGCTGCTTTCAAGAGGTATGATTAGAGATTTACAAGACTTAATTGCTGGTTGAGATGCATAATCTCAAACTGATACCCTCTGATCACGGCCTTCAAATTGATCGGTCTCACGTCAAGGCTGTTTGAGAAACCGAAGATCTAACTGTGTCTCAATCTCTAGTCTGAATTTCAGATTCTACCCACGAAACCTCCCGAGAAAGGAAATACTCCGTTGCATCAAGCTGTCTCTTATGGGCAACTACCTGTTGTTCGTCTACTCCTGACTCGAGGAGCAGACCGAAGCTCGGTCAATACTCTCGGCAAAACGCCGCTGCATCTGGCAGCCGAGCTGGGTGATATTGAGATAGTACGAACTCTCAGTAATGACAGATCTGTTATTAATATGCAAGATAAATCAGGCTCGACGGCTTTACACTTAGCTGCAATGGCTGGCCATCATGAAGTAGTTCAAATATTACTGGACGGTGGTGCGGATATAGAAGCAAGAATCTGAATGTGCTGATAAGTCCTCTTGCAAAATTTCATAATTGAGAACTTGGAAGCAATTGAGCACGCTTCTGATATAATAACGTGACAAAAGCTTTAAATTAGACACCGAGCCTGAGGGAAGTATTATTGGGACCGCCGCTAATAACTAAACAGCGGGGGCATTGGTTACATTGCATGTAGTAAAATCACGTCTTCCGTGCAATATCTCGAAATGAAAATATCCCAAACTGTATCATATGCATGGTCAGCATTTATCGAAGGACCTGGTAGCGGAAAGACGGAATCTTGCACAACACACGCACTCGATTGAGGTCTTTGCAGAAGTGTGCATGGCTAAGCCTCCAGTTCTTAGCTGTACAGCCTAGCTTGTATTGCTTCCACATGCTCTTGTAACGGTACGGAAGGCTTAGCCTAATGCACTGAATTCTTCAGGCTAACACTTCCTCTCATGCATTGTCAGGCCAGCCGAGCTTAGGGTAGGACTATCAAAATCGGCAAAGTAGAGCCAATAATGCACTGTCAGCCTATCTTGCGTCAACACGTGTGCATGGAATTCTACTCCAAGGAGATTGATGTTGCGATCTATCGCCTTTCCGAAGAATGACGATTCGAAGTGAGTCTCAAGTAAGGCTCAGAATTTCGTGTATATATTCAGCTTGATACGAAGCGTATAAATTGTGATTCATCTTTTATCATAACCAAACACACCTCCAACCAATCTACAAGTTTTTCGACCAGTTCATATCAGTCAAAATGCATCTTAAAGCTATCGTTCTTGTCGCTGGCTGCCTTGCGGCAGAAGGCCTAGTTGCCGCAGCTCCTGGTAAATATCTTAGCATCTTACTAATTATTCACTCTTACCTTATTCTCACTCTAATGCTTTTTAGTTAAGCGCTCCGAGGCCGACTCTGAGGGTGCCCTTGGTGGTTACAAGATCTTCAGCAGCTATGAGGACGCGAAGGTGAAGCGCTCTGAGGCCGACTCCGAGGGTGCTCTTGGTGGTTACAAGATCTTCAGCAGCTACGAAGAGAAGGAGAAGGCGAAGCGCGCCGAGGCNGAGGCCGACTCCGAGGGTGCTCTTGGTGGATACAAGATCTTCAGCAGCTACGAAGAGAAGGAGAAGGCGAAGCGCGCCAAGGCTGACTCCGAGGGTGCTCTTGGCGGGTACAAGATCTTCAGCAGCTACGAAGAGAAGGAGAAGGCGAAGCGC
>NW_015971535.1:0-118153 GCF_000769745.1 Penicillium expansum | reverse complement strand
CCTACAAACGGAGTTTTGAACCCTGAGTCCTATAAGTCTTCGTACACCACGGTTATCCCCCAAAACACCACGCACGACAGTGGTCTTTCCGCTGTCCCCCCGGATTACACCATGTCCGATGGGGATAACTAACTGCGTTTTATAGCTTACATTGTCCACTTGCGATTTTACGCTCTTTTATCTATATACGTTCCCGTGCGTGGTTCTATAAGCTCAACTTATCGTTAGGATTCCTTAGTATATTTATCTTATATATAACCTAATTAGGGCCCTAGCCTGGGTTTATGTTAGGTCCTGTTGAGGGTAGTAACCCAGAACCTAGCGCTGGGTCGAGATTTTGGACCCAGACCCGACCCAAACCCGGGTTAGGTCCGTCCGGGTCCATTTAGGTTCTGCGACAGTCTATGTATAGTAATATATGGTATAAATGATAGATATGTATGACTCCCACTAAATAAAATAATAGATTTCCAGTATTTAACAATTTGTGCGGACAACAATGACTAAGCTTAATATGCAGCTTGTATGGGGCCCACTATCACAGCGGTCTGTGTATTTTCCGAGGTGTTGAATACTCGGTTTCCTAGCTATGTATTGTAACATAGCTTTCAACAATTACTTTGTGCTAATAGGGTTTACGAACAAAAAAAACCGAAATAGGACTAGCACAGAATAAGCAAAGTAAACGGTGTAAAAGAAATCAAAAGTCCCGAAAACGAAGTCCGCACCCAAATTCCCGGTGCAGGGTCATGATGTTCATCACACCAACATCGCATGCCGGCACCGCAAGGTGCGTCTCGCAACAAGGCGAGCAAATAACAGCCACTCACATCGATTACTGCAGTCGACCTGGCAGGATGCACATAGTGCCCATATATTCTCCAAAGATCCTATTGAACTGATATCCTCACTGCTCAAGTTGACTGCATTAGGCAAAGCATTATTTATGAGGACACGATGTAAGTGCTCCGGGTTTTCCACCTTGCCAGACATATTATGAATTTTCTCCACTAATGACTGGGCACAGCTGCATAGATTCGGTTGATAGCTCTCCGCTTCAGAGGGAATCTTCAAGTCAAAAGCCTGCTTGCGGCTCTTCAGACATGCTTGACAGGCCAATAGCAGTTCTGGGCAAAGATTCTGCGATTTTTCAAGTTTTTGGTGTTGCTTCCCAGGGCTGAGATTGTCCATTCGAGACAACCGTTGCAAGCAGAAAATTCCGTCCAAACGTGCATCAGTGGGTTCGAGGCCGAATTGCAGGTTTAGCTCCTTTCTCATGGCTGGCTGGATGGGAAATCGTTTGCCGGCCCGGCGCTCCAAATACCTGTCTTGCATCTGAACAAAGAGAACCCCGGAGTGCCCAAAGTGAACAAGCGGATCCGGGCAGCTGCTGTGAACTAGGGCGTCGATGAGATCCAAATATATTGAATGATAGCCATCTTCACGCATGAGCTCAAGACCCTGTTTGGTGTATATGTTTGGTTGCCTTTCTGCTGTAGTCGGAATATGATTGTCCTTCTGGTAGACACACAGGCAAGATTTCGCCAGGTCCATGGAAATGGCGTCACATCTCGCGCTATCAACCAACCAAGTGGTTGTTAAACATCTAATTCCGACTTGTTCTTTCCTTCCTTACATTCATTCTTCAGGTATCCGAGCCAGGCGCTCCTTCCATCTTCTGTCCTCCAAATGATAGGGTGACCACTTCCTGTTGGTGTTGTTACCAATTTGCTATTTTATTTTTGCTTGTCTCATCATAATCTATAACTTGACCAACAGGACATGGGGCTGACTGAACCAGGCATGCATGCTCAACCACACCCAGTTTTGCCCTCGCAGGCTCTGGCCTGAGGGCTACGTGATGGCTGGCAATGACTGCAAAAAAATAAATAAATAAATAAAGCAAAAAGATTTGAGAAGGAAAAAACTTCAATCAACCACTTCAACCATCCACTTCAAATACCCATGCACTTTAAACTTCTATCTACTTCAAACAACACATTTAGTCTGATCATGGCGGGCTTCGGCTTCAGGACAATCGGCAGACTGGTCAACCACCACTTCAACTATCCAACTCCATCAACCTTTCCAATCAACCGCTTCAATAAAAAATTCGATCAATGAGATCCACCAATCTGACCGTGGCGGGCTTTGGCTTGAGGACAATCAGCAGACTGGTCGATTGACCACTTCAACCACTTCAATATATCACTTCCAATCTCACCTTGACTAGCTTCGGCTCCAGGACAATCGGCAGGCTATTCAATCAGTCACCCCCTTTGATTGCCCACTCCAGTCAATTATCCACTTCAATCAATCATCCACATTTGACCTCCACATACTTTGACCTTTGAGAGGAGAAAAAAACAGAGGTGGTCTTCAACGATAAGAGTCTCTGCAGGAGATTTCCTACATCATGTACTATTTTATCGTTACGATACCCATACCCTTACTTAATACATAAATTCCGTGCAGCAGCCTATCTTATAGCATACATAGTCTTTTTGTCGGCATAGACTAGAGCTGAAAGTAAACTCTGGTAGAATCAATAAATACATCAATTAGAAACAACTTGATTTCAGTCTCAAAAAAATCAGATATCGTTATGTACGTGAAGATCTCACGTTAAGCCTCATTTGTAAACACGTTGTACTGTATACACGTATACAGACCTACCACCAGCCTACCCCAAAAACCACGCACATTCATTGTCTTCCCACCATCACCCCGACTTGCAACACATTGGACTGTTATTATAGTCAAGAATGTGGCATTAGGAGCTACAGCTCCAATTTATTACATCTAGTTCACATACCTACGTTTCACTTTTACTTCCCCTTGGTTCCTTGGTTACTAGAGACAGAGACAACAGTAATTATATGATAAATCTTACCTACCGTACGACGCGTATAAACTCATGATACCGTTATTCTTATAATATGTTATATTGTAGGAACGGGAGTGTCCTGATTTTACGCACTGTAAGTTGGTCACAGTTATGTTAGAAGTGTTCGGGGTTATATTTACCTTATGTTTCCTAGATTTCTGATAGGCTTCCACAGTAATACTTGGATACCGTCGAGAATCCCAGTCAGTTCTCTATAATCAACATAGTATTGGGGTTATTTTAACGCTAATACTAAACTGGCATTCTGCATACGCTATATATAAAGTCTCTGCATGCTAAGAATCCGGAACTATTTCGGAACCGAAATTGGCGCCGACGATGCTGTTTCAGACCCTCATCACCAGTCTCTGCATAGAAATTATATCATCCGGAATTACAAGTTAGTATTCCAATTTGGCCCGCTTCCAGTCAAACGATAATTGATAGATTAAGAGATAACAGAGTTTCTTACTTTATCTCTGTTTCTTTTACGAATGAATGAGGGGTTTCTGTATCTGCAGGGGTGGAAGAGATTAAACAAATTTATGCGGCATGACATAGCCTAACTGGGAAAGTGGTACAGAATGGGTGGAGATGGGGGTCCATAGGTATCTAGGTAACCTCATGGGTTTTGGGTTGGGTTCGGGTTCTGGTATGAACCTAGGTACTCATGGGGTCGCTGATCTCGACCCACTCGCGGGTATTCCCGAGGTCGCCAAAGCCTAACCCCACACTTTCCGTCGTAGCCACCAACGCCTTAGCCTTAGCCTCAACACGTGTCATTTTTGACAGTCTATTTCGTTAGGGGAATAAATTCCTCTGGATAGTTATTTTGGGTATGCTCTTCCTTTTATTCTGTTGAGCTCCCGCCATACTGAGATTTTTGATTAATATAGCCCTGTTCAACAGATTAAGATGACTCGATGAGCGATCCAGATATAGTCGATATGATAGATCATATAGGTACGCATAGGGGCATGAGAAGCATATGCACTACTGGGTACTTCTCTACACTCATGCCAGGTGCCCGACCCTCCAAACTCGCTTTTGAATAATATTTCAACTGTTAGCGACATTCTCTCGAGTGGCCTGGACGCGGCCTGTACTACAAATGTACTATCACTACACTTTTGAACCCTAGTCAATGCGTCCTATCAACTAAAAAGGAGAGATCAGCAACATGATCGCCCTTGTATATGCGGCCTATCGACTAGAAAGGCAAGCTTGGCAGTAAGGCTACCTTCGTTCATACAGCTGATCAATTAAAAAAGAAAGATTGAAAGTAACCCTACGGATAACTCGGTAGAAGATAATGATATCGTTAATCTGGAGAATCCCCGTGCTAGTCCTCTGATTTTGCTATAAGTATGAGGTTCCTCTCTACCAAACCGTCTCTTTATTCTCCAAGTCTCAACGATCAATCAAAATGCGTTTCTATACTCTCACTTTTATTCTTATGGCCACCAGTGCCTCTATTAGTCTCGCTCTGCCAGCCGACCCGAGTAGCGATAAAACCGCTTCTATCGATTCCACTCAGTGGACTTGCGATAACGGGTGGCTATACTGCGGCGTATGTGACATTTACTCGTGCTGTAAAGTCCAATCTTTGACTCGATTACCTTTAGGTGTGCAATGGCTCATCTTGCAAGGTTGGAGGCATTAATAAGTTACTCGTGTTACCTATTTTATAAACATCATGTATATTTACTAATGACCAAACACAGGCGCTGTGTCAAAGGAAGCGTAAGACCTAACCCATATCGCCGCGAAAAGAAGCGATACCAATCGTCAGAATCTAACCAAACATATAGTGTGCTGGCCCTAAGGGCGGAGATGGCAAGCACTGCGGTCGCCATGAGTATGGCGTCTATCAATGCCCTGGATATTAAGCCCGTTTCCACCGATGGATTATAATAGAATATTTGATTGATGAAAGCTCTCAGAAGGAATTGATACCTGTCGGAAGTGTGGGGTTAGGTGATCTCTATCTGGACTGTTCCAGGCTTTCAACGCTCTAGTCTGTTATTTTGCAGTGTGCTTTCACTAATCCTCTCTTTCACTCTTTGATCCCGCTAAACATGCATAGTACACCTGCTATATTGAGGTTTTGAAACAACCGAACTCCGTAAGTTTAACGCAATAGTGTGTCTTGGCTTAATGTTCCGGAGACGGTTTCCTGGGGGAAGGCATAGAAGCCAATGTCAAATGTAGCTGTAGTGTACATATATTTTCTCGTCATAATTGTGATTTTATAGCTGATGTGTATTACATAATTATGATTATCGACTTAAAGTTCCTATTGTACCAAAAGAACACAGCGGCAAGCCAAATCGCTACATGGATACGTAAAGCTTGGATAGGAGAAGGTGATGTAATGTGTTATCACCTTTTAGCTACGTTGAGGCCGAGGACCATATGATTACGTTGGTAAGTGCCTGATCTTCCACACTGGGAGTACGAAGCGCCCGTCCTCGGAAAGGCCTCGTCCCGAGGCCTTTCGAGTCAGTATATGTGGGGATAACACAGATAAGAATAATAAAAAGCCAATAAAAAGCAAACGCTATCAGCGTGGAACTTGCTCATGGTATGAATGAAAACGCAATGTGTGTCAAAGCTGTGATCGGGATTTCCGTGAAGCTTGTATGTTGTCGGCCCCCTGAGCTCCTAAGCTCCACCGCCCTTTTTCTCCGCGTGACTTGTCGGCTCTTCTATAATCCCGCGACTATACTCTGCGCTACCCTCCCTAAAATAGAAGTGAGAATAAGTGGGCAAAGAGAATACATGAAACGGCAAACTGACTTCGAGGCTTTCTTATAAAACCGTGTAATACTTCGGGGCACTGGAAATAGAATTATCACCGCTATTGGATACAAATATACGCGTATCATGTAAATTTCACTTGGTAGCTATCACTTCTAACCGAGGTAGGTAAAACACATGTGGTGGCTTGTCTACCTTGCGTTGGGCCCTTTTGGCCAACTGTGGAAACAGGGCTTAGTTTGCAAACTGGCCCTTCCCCAGTACTGCATTTAGTTGCATTGTCAATAGATTATTTTTCATAATCTCTTCCCTCCTAGCAACTAGTTCCTCAACATCCCACTCAACCGTGACCACCCTTCCATTCAAAAACCGGCTCCTCGCCGGGTCCGCCGTCAGCCACACCAAGGTAGCGCCTGTCAGCGCTGGGTCATTGTAGTTGAACTCAGCCGCCCGAAGGGCTGCGGGGATAATATCGGTGTCATTGAGACCGGGATTGACTGCAATGGCGAGCACTGTGCCAGGGTAAGAAGCAGCAAGCGTGGTGGTGTAGTGGATTAGGGCCGCTTTGCTGTTGGAATAAGCGGCCAGGAAAGGCCAAGTTCCCCAGGCGCTCGAGCTGGACATATTGATAAGCCTAGCAGGATCGGTTGTCGTGGCCCACGGAATCGCAGCCTTCAGAAACTGCTGCGTCATGATATGGGTGCCTTTGACGTTGACTTCCTAAATTCGGACGTTGTTTTATTAGCCAACGAGCTGATCATCGTACCAAATGTGTACTGGGGCTTTAATCTTCATCTTTTCAACTTGACATGGGACTGTTGACGGGGACTTACAAAGTTTCTGAAAAAGATGTCCGGATCCTGCTCATGAGTCTTATCACTGTCGGTAGTTTCCACACCAGCGTTGTTGACTAGTATATGAACCTTGGGATATCTGGCCTTGATCCCAAGCCAGGCCTTAGCAACTTGGTCACTCGACGAGACATCCACACTCAGAGAAAGGGTTTCAATATCTGGGTTGATCATCTTCAGCTCCTCCTCGACGTTCATGAGTTTAGCTGCGTTTGTAGCAATGAGTACAATGGCTTTCACACCAGCCTTTACAAAGGCCGGTGCAATGCCTCGAGCCCCGATGCCACGACTGGCACCGGTCACAACCACCGTCTTTCCCCTCACAGAATTTTCTGCTTTGGTTGGATGAATGGCAGGATAAACATTGGTGTAAGCCTTTCTGGTAAACTGGCTTGATGTGAGGATCCAGTCTTTCGGAAGAGCTGATAGATCGGCCATTGTATTGACACAAGTTGTGGCGTTTGGGGAAAGAGGTACTAGGCGATCAAGGTGCTCGTAACATTCAGTCTGAATAACCGTCAAAGAAAGGGCTCCGGGGTGGTATTTATCCTTTCAGTTGCATATGAGTCGAATTTACTACCGTGTTGAGTAAGTAGTATGGTAAATGGGACCTTCGGCCGAAATACGGTCGAATTTGCCGAGTGCACGCAAACACCATTTTGGAAATTAGAAGGGACCAATTAAACGGTTATCTGATATAACCAGATGTTTTCTTCTAGATATACTGTATGAATCCCACCAGTTAGTTCTGCTTCCCTAATCGTTATATAATACATATCGTTAGTTGATTTTACATTCTTTACTTTATATAGTATTGTAAAGTAACATTATAAGCTATACATAGCATATTATTAAGCCACTATCAGTGGATATTAAGTCTCTCTCTGTATAGAAGATACTGCCTGTAACTATAGGCTATGACTAGTTATAGGTAGTTAGTTAGTTAGTTACAGATGTCTGCCGTTGACACCTCAGGGATCAGGTGTCTAGAGGATAAAACCACATCATACATGTACGCTAGTAAGAATCCAGTCACGGTTGGATTACAGGGGTGCTGCCCCTCTCCTACAATACTCCGCATGAAACAGTTTTTACGCCGCCAAGACCAACCTGCAAACGCTCTTTAAGGATGTCGTCTAAGTTGATAACACCTGTTAGAGAGCATCGTCGCAAGAGGGTCCGCAAGGGCACAAGGAGCTGCTGGGAGTGTACGTACTCAACAACATAACGAGCTACGGCGTTGACAAGTATCAGGCAGGCGGAGAAAGGTTAAGTGTACATATCAATCAGATGATCATCCTATCTGTGTCAGCTGTCTAGACAAAGGCACCTCATGTCTCAGTCAGGAGTTTCTCGAGGATCAACCGCCACGCGATGCGGAAAGCTCGGCGCTAAGCCAGCGAATGGAAAGGGTAGAAAATTTGCTGGAGAAATTCATGCGAAGTGTTTCCCAGGGCACAGGGGATAACCGACCAGTCGATGACCCAGTCGATGTTTTCACTCCTTTATCAACTTCGGCGACGAACAACCTCTCACGGCCTTCCGTTGTATCGACATTCAACAATGCTATAATACAGCAGCCCGAGACCAATACTTCTATCTCATCACCACAATCAGCTCCAGTCTTAGACTTCAGTGGCCTTGTAAGCGCCACAAATGGATCTCCGATAGGAGGAATCGACAGGCTACAACAGCGACTCGTTGCAATGCTCCCTTGTCAAGAGGATGTTGATCTTCTCTCGGGCACGAGCCATGGGTGGTGGCTGATTCGGCGACATATGATGCCACACCTACTAAAACCACCTGAAAATGACCCCGAAAACCCGTTCGATATTTTGGCAGTCTCAAAAAGTCATCCCATGGTCATTGCAAGGCTTCTTCTGTGTGTGGCTATCTGTATTCAGCAGCTTCCATCAAAAGCCGACCTAGGAAGGCTTCGGACCACAATGCCCCTTCAAGAAATGATGGAGAATAATATCGCTTTCATCACCACAAGGGTCACTTCTGATGATGAAATGACTGGAAGTATGGAAGGTGTTGAATGCCTTGCTCTTCAAGGAATATATCAGGCCAATGCAGGTAGCCTCCGCAGGTCATGGATCACCTTCCGTCGAGCAATAAATGTGGCCCAGCTTATGGGCTTACACAGAGTGCCATCAAAGACCTCTCAGGCAGTACCAGATTGGAAGGAGACAAAGCGTCACTATATATGGTACCAGATAATGCAAGCGGTATGCAAATCACTTTTAATAGTTTTCACTTGGGCTCACTCTAACTAGGAGCGCTACCTCTCCCTTACTCTCGGGGTGCCATCTGCAACAAGCTCGGCACCAACTCATTTCGATGATCAGGCTCCCTTTCTTTCAATCGAAGACCTCTATCATCAACACCTCTGCCATATCTCCGGCCTCATCCTCACTCGCAATCAAGGTGACTCCACGCACGCCTTCTCTTCTACTCAGGAAATCGACGAAAAACTCGACTCGCTCGCAAAAAAGATGCCACAAGACTGGTGGGAAATTCCTGCCACCACAATGAGCAGCCGCACAGAAGAGGCAGCCTCTCAATTTGAGCGAATGATGTGCCAAATCTGTCATTTTGAGCTCGCAACACTACTGCATCTGCCCTTTATGCTGCGCGCGGCAACAGACCGAAGATACCAATATTCCCAAATTTCCTGCCTGATCGCATGCAGAGGCTTGATCAAGAGGTGGATGTCCATCCGTGAGATCCCAGGCAAGACCCTGTTCAGCAATCTCATCGAATTCCAAGCATTCACAGCAGCGACAACGATAATTTTAGGGGTCCTGGGGCATTCACATACCACCACGGATGAGGTCGCCTTAAAAGAGCGATGCGAGGACCTACAGCTCGTAGAGAGAGTAGTTCAGACCCTTGAGAAACTGAAGCAGCATGGTACCGGCGTGCACATCGCCGACCAAAGTATTACCGTCATTCGCACCCTCCAGGGCGTCCTTCAAAACAAAGAAGAATCATCCGGCAGCTTGCGCCTCGAAATACCGCACTTTGGCACCATCAGCATTACACGCAGCGGTACAGTGCAATCGCTCGAAGGTGATCGCATACTAGGCGCAAACCCACATCCAAGGGCAACATTGACAGGTGTTAGACCGCCATTTGAAACCCGAGGCTTTGACTCGGCACATCCTCAAACTACCACGGGACCTACATCGACGTTGGTCTCTGCCCCTGGAAGCCAAGGACATCGGAATGCCAATATGGGTGGAGAGACTATGGATGACAACGCTGTGGGAATGAATGATACTGTTTTGCAATTCACAAGCTCTCACTTTCCAGTGTTTGAGAACTCGACCTTCAATGATATTACGGAATGGTCTTTACAAGAGAGCGATACTATATTTTTTGACGGTTTGCTTAATACCGATGTGGAGGGCAATTGGAATTTCTAATATAGAATCGAGGGCGTCGGATTGAATCTATCGGCTTCGTGTACATTAAGTTAAGAAAGAAGGCTGCTCTTTTGGTATCTGTTCACCTCGAAGATTTGTTCTTGGCGCCCTAGGACATAGATCTCGTTTGCCCGACAATCTTCGGCCGAGTCACGGGCAAATCCCAAAAATGCACTCGTCACCGTGCAGACGTCGGATGTTTCTGTTATGGCATCATGTATGATACGGACGAAGTACCATTTCCCAGTTCTATTACCATGAAGCCGCTCTCTGGAGTCCGTTTTGTCCGTAGGTCGGCCGAAGATTCATGAACATAGGGGTCGAACAATTTATCTGACTCGTCAGCTCGCGAACCCGCGCTTGCCGTGGGATCAGCCAATCAGTCATGGAGAAGGGCCCCACATGCCTAATCAGGATACTTGCTGTTATCCATGAACCTTACATAAGCAAGATCATTCTTGGAACCTTGGAATTCTGTGTCAATTAAAAGAATAAGGCAATAAGGTGTGTAAAACCAGTGGGTATAATATAGCAGCTTGTAAGTCCTGCATCGGCTAAGGTAGATGTGGTTGATGAACGGCGGGTCTTCTTTAAGAGGGCAAATTGAATGCTTACAGGCATCCTCCACTTGATTGAATGTCAATATACGGAGTAGAGGATGCCCAGTCATCAGAGGCGGTTTGCCTCACTTTTTCGAGTCATCTGTTTTATAGTCCCGTACGATTTTTTGACATGGCTCCCAATACGAAGGAGGTGGCTTTACGCTGCTCAGCAGTTGTGTCTTTGAAAACCAATCAATATAAGGGTCTTACCACTACAGTAGCAGTGCCAAGAGTGGGCGGTTAGGCTGATAAGTATGTGAGCTGGTTCATCGCCACGCTTGGCCATGGTGGTGTATTTTGGTCATTAATGAGCCTCAAATTTATCTTGTTCACAAGGAGATATATAGGCCCGTCCCCTCTCGTAGTATCTTGTTAATATCGCCCATTCTTTTAAGCCCCCGGCTCTCTCATATTACCATTATCCATTGCTGAGCCTATTATTTAACAATCGGTCCAGTACCTCAATACACACCTCGTACCTTTACAAGACCCCCGTCAGCCTCCGCCCTTGTGAAACATATAGCGTGAGGGCCGCCATGTGTATACAGGTCCTAGGTACGGTGTACCACCTATGCGGCCATTCCCACCACTACTGGTCTGAAAAGGTAAAGACTGGGTGCTGGTTTGGTTGCAGAACTATCATCGGCGAGGCCATCGGGCCGGACGTGCATAATTTGGCGAGGCCCTGTGCTTCCTGCGTCAACACGGGGGCATATTACAAGAGGTCCTCAAAATGGTACAGAAGATGCTGAAGTGGAATGGACGGCTTAGCGATGAGGATAGGAGGATATACCGAGGGCATCCCCACCGTGCTCTGTGTAGTGTCGGCGGTAACGACATGCTAAGTTGGGATGGCCTATACGAAACTGACGGAAATCTGATGATATAACAATGTATGGGTAAACCCAGTGGTATGCAACTCTTAACTCACATTCATTTTTCTTCTCTCTTTCTTTCTAACAAAAATATTTAGAATTCGGAACGATCATCGCCTTAAGGCGCGCAAAGCCGACCCTAATTTGCGTTGCCCGGTAAATTAATTTCAGAGACATCAAATAGTTAGCATGGCTGCATCTGAAGGCAATCCATCTGACCTGAGCGCACAAAGAACAAGATCATCGGTTCGGCTCAATCCATATGTTTTCTTTCCTTTGACATATCTGCAACCCCTCTTTTGGTGATAAGAATGCTGCGCCACGTCAGATATGTATGATTATGTGTTTTGTAACAATGCGCATGTGAGAAAATTAATGAATTTTATTTGAGGTCGATTCTTGGCCATAGATAAAAACAAGATCTCGTCACGTCACTTTCACCACAGCCTGTCTTCAAACGCCAACTATTTAGTTTTACCAATGTGCAAACGTGAGGTTGCCTTACTGAGCGACGAATGTCGTAAGCGCTAATAACGCCCGGTGCACGTGGCCTTTTTACCCAGTAAAGCGAGTCCCCGGGGCCGTAGAACTGTATTGGTCATCCGATTTTATTATATTAGTCTGCTTAACAGATGGAAAAGCCAACGGTTGAAAGTTAGTATACTCAAGGGGTATTCTTAGTCTCGGAGAGACTGTTTTGAGGTGCATTATTTAGCCCGCGCAGGAGTTGTGGCGAAGCAGCGCATCGTAGTGTAGTTCGAAAACCCCTGTACTTGCCAATAGTTTCCCGCCACAGCATGCATGAATTCGACTACGTGTGTGCCTTGAGCACCAGCCTAAGTGCTGGACAGATAAATAAAGAGCGCGACACATCTCTACATCTGTTTTTCAAGCGGCGCCTGTGTACGGGTTGTCATTCCGATCGGCTTCAATTTCATGAACATGGTTAAAAAGTCTTCACCTCAATTTTCCTGTCCTGGGTGCGAGAGGACAAATTTTCGGAGTTTGGTTGGTGTCAGAAATCATTTCATAATCAAGCGTCACTCTTTTCAGTGTCATATTTGCGAAAGAATATTTCACGATGAGTTGGCGATTATACAACATTATCAAAAGTATACCAAGTCCTCCTCGCCGGGTATACCAAAAGATGTTCAGCGGGCATTATCTCCTGGCATACCATCACCAAATATTCCATCGCCAAGTGTACCTTCGCCAAGTGTACCATCGCCAAGTGTACCGTCGCCAAGTGTACTATCGCCAAGTGTACCATCATCAACCGCATTGGTGACACCAGCTGTGCGGTCGATAGCTGTTCAAACAGATGCCCCCGAGGAGCCATCGAAACTCTCCGAACAGAAACCCAAAATTACAGATGGTCATTTGTCTGATACTTTACTGGCTTCTATGACAGCAATAACCTTCAAAAATGGCTCACTACTAGGTAAGGAGCCTCAAATCTACCCACTGAGCAAGCCGAGGCTTATATCCATTTAAACAGAATCTCTACCATGTGTTACACCTAGCACTCCAGTTTATCCAGCAGATATACACCCTCTGGAGCAGAATCTCATCTTGCGATATCTACGTTCGAGGTGCCATTCATGGAATCGTCTTCAGGCGGAAGGATATATCCTAGGTCCTGCATCCATAAGAAACAAGAAACACCCAAGCAAAGGGTCTATTCCAACATATCACTTTCGAGAGACACCTCGCTCGGAGCTACAGGCTGATGGGACTGTTCGTGCCATCGCCATTGACTGTGAAATGGTCGGAGTTAGAAACGGTCGCCAAACACTTGCGTTTCTCAGTGCGATCGACTTTTTGACCGGCGATGTGCTTATAAGTCGCTACGTTAACCCATCTGAAGAGGTGGTTGACTGGAGATATAAGTTCAGTGGCGTGACACAGGCCATCATGGCCAGCGCCGTTGCCTCTGGTGCAGCGTTTAAAAGCTGGCGAGAGGCACGCGATGCATTATGGGACTTTATGGACGATTCGACTGTGTTGGTTGGCCATTCGCTCCACTTCGACCTCGAAGTACTAGGCATATCTCATGCAAAAGTTGTTGATTCTGCGATCTTGACTTCTGAGACCGTCTACCCTTCGATACCATCAACGAAGCCATTGACCCGCCAGTGGGGGTTGAAAAGACTTGCGAAGGACCTTTTGGACTTGGACATACAGGCTGGGAATTGCGGGCATAATGCTCTGGAAGATGCGTATGCAGCACGGGATGTCGTCATCTGGTGTATCAGGAACCCAGAGGATCTTAAAGTATGGGCAGTAAATGCCCAACTTCAGGAAGAACAAAGACTCGCACAGAACCGACAAAGGAATGGTAAAGGCAGGTCCAAGGGCAAATTTCCTGCCACGCAGTCTACTCAAAAATGGGGACATAATACGGGATTTTATGAGAGCTCCGAAGAGATTCGATGGTCGGATTTCGCGGAGGAGTTGGGATGGCCCGACGGATATGATCCTTGGTCTGATTGATCTTGGACTGGCGCTTGTGGATTTCCTGAGATATAGAACAGTTTGAGTCATGTGCTTTCCTCTGCGTTGCTGATTGATTTTGAGACCTTTCTTTCTTAGTATCTTTCGAATCTCACATCTGTTTTATGATAACACCGCATTAGCTCGCGATAAACGTACCAAATAGAAATTAAACTTCTTATGGCTATTTTCTCTATTAATCGGGCTCATTCCTGCTTAGTTATGATTCATACTATTTATTTCTTTTAGCAGACAGTTCGTCAGGTTATGAAACCATACTAGCATTTTTTTTAATAATCCCTAAGCCTAAGCTCAAAGAAGCAAAATGTCGGAATTCTTTACCTGGTATCCATAGCATATTGTCATTTTCATAATCACACTTATCCTTGTAGACTCAAACACTAACCAAAGAAGGATCCATCATTTCTATATGTCAAACTGGCTACTGGAAACAGTTGCTTGGATGTGGACGTGTCTGAGCTTCTTGTGGTCATTGGCACTGATGCTGAGCCATTGCTTTAGAAGACGTTGTAGACGATATACCCAATGTGACGGCACGCAAGGGCCAACTAAAATCCGTTGTTCAATTCAACTAGGCCGAAGGAGAACTGACCGCCGAGCTAATCGACTAGCCCTCGAAATTCTTTGTTTTTGTCGTTGACGTTCGTTCTGGATGACCTGAGAATTTAGTGTAACAGCACCGACTGGATGAAAGAAGTTAGAGTTTCTGTCAAAGAGGGCTACCAGCCTCCTGGTCTTATAATTATAGAAGGATAAATAGACAAATTCCTGATATGGCAACGATGTCACCTACCCGCTTCCTAGAACTTCGTAGAGCCGGTCTCTGAATAAAATCCGTCCAAATTGCTCCAAAACGCGGTTTTCCCCCAGACTGACAATTACTAGAAATGATGCCCAACCCATTTTGATGATTTCAAACATAGGATATTTTCAGCTTTAAAGGGGACAAGAATAGATGGCCCCCAAACCACTTAGCTAGAAACAAGGGGGTAATATAGGGGCTTGGTTTCCCCGCTTCACGTGCAGTGTGGTCGCTCCCGCAGTTCATCCCCGCGAGTCAGGGTTGAGCAAGCAGATTTTGTTCAATTTTTGATCATCGCTTGTACTGTCGCCCACGCTCCTCACCACGGTGGCTCGCGTAATCCTCTTTTTCAATGTCTGATATTGATAAGAGGGAGGAAAAGTTCACGCAACACATCAGACATCGGTCGAAATATATTGTTTAATCGATGCATGTGTTTCGCAGCATGTCGTAGGGGAGATCGTTACTGCTCGTGGCGAGAGAAGGGGTCGCTTGTGAAATAATTATTTCTCCTTTTCCCACTACTTTGTACTCCGTTTGTTTGTATTTCTCATCCATGGCCGATATAACCGTATGTTGCAGTGGTCTCTTTCATTTGTTCCGCTCGGATTTTACCCGATACAGTAAGAACCTAATCTAATTGGCTTTGTCTTGGATTAATGCGCTAGGCCGACCATCTTAACGGATATGGAGTATAGATCGTCTCTTGCCCCTGTAGATCACTCCTACAGTGACGACCATTGTGTCAATTTTCCGAAATTTCCCCAGTATATGTGGGGCAAGCATTGATGAAATATATCCAGATGAGGATGTGTTCGTGCACTGAGAATAGGCTAAACTTACGACAACGCGAATGGTGTTACATCTTACGGATTATCTGTGGATATAGCTACTAAGAAATGTTTACTCCATAGTATAGATATGTCGTATATCGTATTCTCAGCTCACAGCCCCACTTAAAAAACACTTTGTTCTAGAAGGATGAGTTTCACATAAATATTTCCATCGGCCCATGTGAGACAGCTTCGACGTTCCCGAGGAAAGGCAACAGCGATCTTGGCAGGACCAAGGCATAAGAAGCATCATTAGCCCTAGTAAACCTGAAATATTTCCCAGTCATTATCGTAACTTCAGGCTTTGAATTCAACATGAAATTCACCCTTGCTCTATTATTCGCGGTTGTGGCAGTTGCAGACAGCCCAGCTAAGAGGGCTGATGCGATTTCGGTTACTGGCTCGCCTCCAGGGTTCGCATACGGAGTCACAGGAGGCGGGAACGCGAAGCCAGTGTATCCCACCGATGTCAAGCAGCTAATCGAGCTTCTGGGCTCTGATGATCCTCAGGTCATCATTATCGACAGGACGTACGATTTTATCGGAACGGAAGGCACAACGAAGGGAACAATTTGCAAGGCATATGGCTCCTTCGAAGATGGTTGCCAGTCCACGATCGATATCGGAAAAGGATGTGATGGTAAACCATCAGAGCAGTATGAGTGGGATACTGCTGGAACCCAAGGAATCCGTGTTCACTCAGACAAGACGATTATCGGAGTCGGAAACAAGGGTGTGCTCCTCGGCAAAGGGCTGAGAATGGTCGACGCCTCCAACATCATTATTCAGAACATCATGATCACCAACCTCAATCCAAAGCTTGTCTGGGGTGGAGATGCGATCACACTCTCTAGCACTTCAAAGATCTGGATTGACCATGTTACGGTTAGTAATGCTATACATGATAATTCCTTTTTACTGGATGCTAACTCGATTTTGACTAGACTCAATACACTGGCCGTGTACACTATGTCTTTGGCCAAGAAGCGAACTCTCATATCACTATCTCCAACAGCTTCATGAATGGAGCAACTAATTTCTCTACTTCGTGTGACGGGCAACAATACTGGGGACTGGAACTTGTCGGGGCCGACGACCAGATCACGTTTGCAAGTAAGTTTTTCAAACCATAATTCCTTGATTGACTCTACCTGGAATTAGAAGAAACTAATATTTGCTCGCTAGACAACTATGTATACAGAACATCAGGCCGCAGCCCTGCACTGAGCGGAAAGACGCTTTTCCATGCCGTCAATAGCGTGTGGGAGAATAACAACGGCCACGCTATCGAGGGCACCGATGATGGCCAAGGTCTCTTCGAAGGCTGTGTCTTCAACAATGTCAGCCAAATTGTCGGAGATTACGTCGGTCAACTCTTTAGCTCGCCGAGTGCTACTGCAAACAAGGCATGCTCGGGGGCCCTTAAGAGGGACTGCGTGACGAATATTCAAGTTGACAGTGGAGCTGCGTTTACGAATGCCGATACTAAATTCTTGTCTAACTTCGCCGGACTCACCGTCGCAACTGCAAGTGCAGCCTCGGCTGCCCAGGCAAGCGTCCCAACCAATGCTGGAAACACACTCAACAATGCTTAATCCGGAGAAAGAGTAGGAAGATGGTGGAGAAGTGGAGAATAGGGGAAATATCGATATAATATGTTTTGCATCTATCGACTGGACTGGAGAAAAGAAAGAAAGAAATGAAGAATGCCTACTATTATGCAGATTTAGGAACAAGTGTGGTAACATCCCCTGATACCCTCTAGAACTGACTCCGCCAACCAATCAAATTTGACTAGGCGCACAGTCTGGGGGCTGAATTAATTGCAACTCCTTGGTTTTCATCTTACCCTGCTATCTCAAACTTCAGCAGATTGTAGAGGCTGCGATTGCTTTATGCTCAAACAAATTAAGGCTGCCTTAGACTTACCCATGTCCTTGGCTATGGCTTGATATTAGACTTTATATCCAAAAGCGAGGTCGATCTCCCCCAGATACTGAACATAAATAGAAATTTTACTTTGCTAGCGCTTTTGCTAACCTTGACTTAGCAAAACACCCCGAAGAAGTAACTGGGTCTTGTGTTGGATATGAAATACGGTACACATCGAAAATAAATTTAGAATGCCCAATATGAAGTTACTAGCTATAAATTGGTAGAAAATTACTAGGGAGGGTTCGGAAAAAGCAAATGATAACGAAATATCAATTTTTACCTGTCATTTGAATATTGCTATAGTTCTGACTGCCACTATGAAAATGACGCCGAAGTTCTACTGCTTTTTAGTTGCGCTGAGTATTTTGTAAAATTCTCTCTGGGATCTCGTTCTCAATAAATTGGGTGGTCTTTTATTGCGTTAGACAGTCCTGATGAGATTTGTATATCGAATTCCCAGACCAGATTTACTGCACTCTCTGAGATAATGAGTTAGCAGTAATGTCAAAAAGTGAGTATGCTACAAGGGGTCAACTCATGCAAGCATATTTAGGTTATGAATGTCATTGATTAGCTTGAGATAAACTATACTAAGACTCCTCCAAGGTTGGGTACGTGACTTGAGTGATCCCGTGATCCCGTTTGTTCCATGAATTAGTTGTACTTAGAAAATTTCCTCTCTTCTATTATCCCCCGAGTCAGCAGTCAGATAGTACCAATACATTCGTATTGATCTCCCCTCCTGGTTTCTTCCTCCGAGAAATATGATGCAGCGAAGCAGTTTCCCCGATGCTCCACAGGAGATTTTGAGGAATATCCCAACCCAAACAAAAGACGCTATTTACAGGTTACCCTGGCCGGCGCTGCCAGCTGGGTCAGTGCTTGCACCAGAGGCAGTGGCGAGAGTCTCGCCCTTCAAGTTCTCCAGAACGGTGGAGGAGGAGCTGACCAGACTGCCCCCGTTGACGTTGGCGACACAGGCGCGACCGATGTAGGAGGAGCAGGTGCTGGAGGCGCTGTCGGAGGCAAAGAGGGAACCCTTGAAGGAGGCAGCCTCAAGAACAGTGTCGACGTTAGAGAAGTAGTTACCCTCCGCAAGGACGTAACCACCAGAGCCAATCTCGAAGGCGTGGCCGGAGTTCTCAGACCAGTAGTTGTTGACAGCGTGAAGGTAAGTGTTGCCCTGGACCTTGGGTGCACGGCCACTAGTCTTGTAGAGGTAGTTGCCCTTGAAGGTAACCTTGTCACTGGAGCCATCGAGGTACACGTTCCAGTAGTGGTGACCGTCGCAGGTGGCAGAGTACTCGGATTCACCATCAATGTAGTTGTTGGTGATCGAGACACGGTTGTCAGCCTCAGTACCCAGGACGTAGTGCTGACGACCAATGCGAGCAGTCTGGATGATAAGTCAGTCTATGTGGATCGCTGGCAAGGTCTGTGGGGGCAACGTACGGTAATGTGGTCGAGCCAGACTAGGTCAGCTTGGTCAAGGGTGATGGCATCACCACCCCACACGTACTTAGCGTTGATGTCAGTGACAGCGATGTTCCTATGACAAACCGGTTAGTATAAATTCCAACGAAGTTTTCACGCTTAAGACCGCGAAAGGGATTGGACGTACTGGACGATGATGTTCTTGACACCGTTAACAATGCGCAGACCACGGCCCTTAATAACTCCGCTGGTGCCCTCACCAATTAAGGACTTGTTGGAGCCAACGTTGATACCGAGCATACCAGCGTTTTTGCTGTGAGACGTATTAGCATCGAGGGGATATCGATTATAGCCCGGGTGATGAGATACTCACTAGGTGACGGTAGTGGTAGCGGCATCAGGCTCGTAGTTGGTGCACCAGTCATCCTTGTTGATGGCAACCTGGCAGCCGGAGGCAGTACCCCAAGGAGTACAACCGGAGGTCGTGGTGCTGCCCTCAGTATCGGTGAAGTCGAAACTAGCATTTCGTCATTGTCAGCCGTCGCCAATCCACGGTAGGGGCTCTCTACTAACGTCTTGCTCAGGACGATGACACGGGCCTCGCTATCACCAAGGTAAGAGACCAGCTCATCAGTGGTGGTAGGGTAGACGGGGGTGGCATTACCGCCACCAGTGGCGGATGAAGCGAAACCCTCAGGAGTGCCAGAGACACCGACAGCGGCGACCTTGGAGGCAATAGCGGCAATAGCCGTGAGAACAAGTGCGTACTTCATTTTAGAAGTTGATGCAGGTGGTATATAAAGAGTGACGGTAAAAAAAAGCAAACGGAAATATGAAGCAACAAAACGAAAAGCAAAGAAAGAATGGATTGGAGTGGAATGGGTTAAGAAGGAGAAATGATGTTTACTTATATAACTATTTTAGATTATGTGATGTGTTTCGGCCGTTCAATACTTCCCCTTTAGCTCCTCTACTCAACAGTGGCTGAAATGAGAGTGGATGGGGTTTCGGAAGGCGTGAATGAGAAAGTCCCGATGGTGGAGATGCTACTGCCGATCAGTCTGTTGGCTATCGTTTTTTTAGGGAAGCGATCGTCAACAAGCTCCAATTCCGAAACATCCTCACTGACAAGTGGCCAATCAATGCCAAGGCACGCAGAGAGATCCAGGAGAAATATAGAGCCGCGAGCGCTTACATAATTTAATTGGTGTTTCATTTAGACAAGGGTATTCGTAGGTGTCCACGTCTTGTTTTCCCATATTAACTTTAAATAACTGTTGACTAAGCCCTTATTCAATAATTGATTAAAATGCTCTATAACTTCGAGCTATCTTTCATATCGAAAGGTAGAATGACGTGATTTCTCCTATATATGCGTATCTACGAAAGTAAGGTGTGGGTTTCCTATATGGAAGAGTTTACGAAGGCGAATGCGAATGAGTCTTTTCAGCCGAGCACTAAGTTTACAGTTCACCGCTAAGTAAATTCTGATTATAGTAGGTTCGAACTTTTGAATTACGGCCCGAGGTTCCCCCATTTGAGCCTGCGAATTTGATCTTAACCGGGGCGCAACTAAGCTTTGCATGAACAAATTATCCTCCAATTGTAAAAAATTGGTCAAGAAATTCATGCTTATTTTCCTCAGCCTATGACTGACTACGGAGTACTTAGGTGGATATTGGAAGAGTACGGAGTAGATAATTCGTATTGTATCAGCTCATAACCCACGCAGGTGTATGTGTTGTACATGACTTTAGAGCAAGAAAGGCAGGAGATATATACGTTGTTTAATCTACCTACCTCTATAGAGCGTTTTATAGGCCCATGGGGACAAGGATGGGTCTGAATTAACTAGAGGCGAGCAAGGAAAAGCCTCACTGTCTAGATGCATCATCATTCCATGAACAACATAACTAACATGTAAGATATCTAATTTCAAGACTTATTGTTCAATAGGAATTATCATTGACTGGGGCGCACCAACCTGCATAGGGAAGGTGTTCTAGCCGCTTGGCACAATTAACTGTTAAGACGTCTCTCTCATTTCTTCCACCCCTTTAATAGCACCCGCACTCTATATTAATATTTTATCCTGATCAGCAAGCTCCGCCACCGTCGAATGTACTTCGCGACATATCCCTTTTGGATGCCACTAAATCTAACTTGAGGGGCTAAGCGGATGTGTTTATGGGCATAAGCCGGGTATGAGACAGCACTAGGACTGCACCATACGTCAACTCTCGCTACTATCGAGGCCCCGAGAAACCTATATAATAATCAAGGTAGGATCGGTAAGACGGTCGGATGGCTATAGCGGGTAGCAGCTAAAAACTATAATATAATGTCCTTGTATATTGCGTGTACGCGATGTCCTGAACCTCCCCCAGCCTTGTTTACTTGAACACCCTTGAGCCACTTCATTGCCATCTGAGTAATTTACCTGGCTATAAAAACAACAAGGAGATAAGGAATAAGTATTTATCTTGGTGCCATGATGAGGAAGAATGGCTTGTTTCTGATGCCGACACGTAGCTCACACTTACACCGGAGATTGGCAATATTGGATTTGTCGGGAGAGATCTACATGGACATCGAAGTGCATGGTGCAATGTGAAATGGACTGAATAATTGAAGTTAAGTTCTAGACTATAAAACGGATAGTATTTCGACCCCCCACATGGACCTGTGGTTCTTGATCTCAAGCATGACTCTCTGTGTTGCAGCCAATTAATCAAACAAGGGCATACTGGCTCTTGGGAAGATCCAAAGTTTCTTCTACCATATTTGGTGAGTCAAATTCTAACTCTGACTGCTAAGAATTTAGGTCCTAATTTTCAGACTATTTTATCTGTGTCAGCTTCCTATGGGGATTCTGACCGTAGCACTTAATGGGAAAAGCAAAGCCTTGCCCGCTTCAACACAAACCATTGTATTGAAGAATGGTTTCTCGGATATATGTTGTATTATCTATTTGCACCTAAACTCTTTTAGAGTTGCTTTAATTAGAACGATACCTGCTGCGTGGGGTTTTAAAGCGTGCAGTTACTGTAAATAGATTCAGTAAACTTTGTGGAGTCGGAGTTTCTTATAAATTCAGGGGATTTATAACTACAATCTGCCTCCTATTATTTATAGTGCAATTAAGCAGGTTGAAAGAAGTATGCCGTATTACCAAATCTTAACTAAATCCTAGTATGTTTTACCAGGTGTATTAAGTCGGGTGAAAAGCGTATACTTGCAAATAAGTAGCAACGTGGTAGTATCTAAGAAATAGCGCACTGGTGGCTACCTACCTACCTATTGTAGTGGGGGACCATGCCTCCCACTACGTATTGACCTTGCCTGTCCTGTCTTTACGAAGTGATTTTATTATGTAATCTTGGGGGGCCGGAGGATACAAGTAGTAGGAAGAGACAGACTGAATAAAACACACCTCTACACCTCTCTGAATTGACTTCTTGGACTGCATGTCCTGGATCCTTTGTAGGCAGAGTCGAGTATGAAACTGAACTGCGAGTGCTGAATCGACCCGTATGCCCCAGAGCATACAGCCTTGAGCGTTCCCCTCTTCACTATATAAATTGAATTACAAAGCATAGGATGATTTCCCTTATTTTTAACAAATTTGGGTCATCATAATGCACTTATTTTCATTAAGCTATAGCTAAATTTGAAATCTATGGATGGATGCCCGTGCTATTAAATAATGTCATTCAAAAGTTTCAATAAACTAGAACTAGTTTTCTCAATTCTCTGGATAGCTCCTTACTCCGAGCAAGACACTCACTCTGAAGGGTATTATTAACGGGCCTACTAAACGGTTTGAAGAGATAGTGTCATTCTACAAGAAGCACAAAATATACCCTGTTGTCAATTGAATGTTTGCGTTTGACGAAGGGAAAGATTCATTCGTTCCTGGAAAGTGGAGCTCACTTTATGAGAGCTGCTATGTTTAAAACTAAATTGGTTCTAATTATTGCTTGGTAAGAAATGACTGTAGTCTTCAATTATACGCACTCTTATGGCCCTCAGGGTTCACTCCTTTTAGGAAAGGGCTTTTTTGCTAACTATCCGAATGTGGAGGTTTGGGGTAACCCCACCCACTCCAAGCGCAATATTTGGAGTAACTATGCATATGGTCTCCCGGGGCACTACAGCGGTCCTTCTGATATATTCCCCAATCTGGCCTTTTCTATGGGGAGTCTGCTATGAATAATGAACTTTTTTGATAGGCTTCGACATACTATTCTGTGAACCGCGAAATGGGGACTTGACTTGAAATATCAAAATTAGTAACTAAGAGGCTCGATCGGAATGATACACTTAATAACAGTGACGAATTAACAAAAAAGTAATTATTGACATCGCTTGGGGTGTGGGATACTTCAAGCATTGTCCAATCAATATCTAAACGATTACCGGAGACCACCAGTAACATCTACCACACTTCCGGTCATGAATGAACTTTGAGGACTAAACAGGAAAATTGCCACATCCGCCACCTCCGAAGGCTCCCCCAATCTCTCCAGTGCGAGGCTACTTCTTAATTCCTGGTTGTGTTCACTCTTCCCGGAAACATTCCCCACCATAGTCGGTGTGTCGATCGGACCTGGGGCGACAGCGTTGACTCGGATCCCTTTGGGGCCCAGTTCCAGAGCTAGAGCCTTCGTAAATCCAATAACTGCGAACTTTGTTGCACAGTAGACCGAGTATCCTGAGTAGCCCCTGAGCCCGCACATGCTAGACACATTGACAATCACCGAGCCGTCTACCATCAGGGGAACACATGCACGGCTCATATTGAACGTTCCCCGAAGATTCACGTCTACCAAGCGAGTGTAGTAGTCGTCGGTAGTATCGGTGATTGCAATTTCAGTGGGGTTGATTCCAGCGCAGTTAAACAGGTAGTCCAATCTCTTTACGCCGGTATGGCCGTGGACTGACTCAACTACCGAGAGACACTGCGTGCTGCATGCCACATCACATTCTTTGTAGAGATGAACGGTGGAGGTGGAGGTAGCTTCGAGCTCGGTCTTGAGTTGCTCTAGTGACTCCAGGTTTAAGTCGCAGAGTATCAAAGTAGCTCCAAGGGCATTGAGTTTAAGAGAAGTGGCCTTCCTGTATGGTGTCTGATGAGCTAAATCTCAGAGTATTGGGCTCTGTATCGCTTTGCAAAGGTTCACTTACCCTATTCCGCTCCCAGCTCCAGTGATGACAACGGTCTTGTCATGGAAATTGTACGACATGTTAAGATTGTGTGGTGATAGAGAAAATACTTATGTCCTTCGGCCTGTGTAGGTCAACCAAGTACGGACTTGAGTAAGATTTTTCGCCCAAATTTGCTCAGGGTAATCATTCAATGTCCAATGTCAGGGTGTAAATGCGGTGATTGCTATCATATTATTTGTTCTCGGTAAGCTAACTTAGGACCTCGGCGGGGTCAAAACTAGACTGTCTCCAATTTTCGATTTTGGAGAACTACTTTTACCCCAACTTCAGGGACGATAAGCAAAACATCAATTATATATCACTGATTATTACGTTTCTGAATTAGACATCCGATTCTCCAGATTCTTGGAAGTATTCCTATGTCTAAGTGTGCTAGTTGTTCGGCTTTCGTTGCGTTTCATTCGTGGAGAGTCCTAGTGGCCGTTTATATATATTTTTGGCTCAGCACTGCAGCGATACTTCACGTTGATATACGAGCGATTAGCTGCCATTAGATCTCACGTGAGTTATCGAGCCTTGTCTATAGACGGTTAATGTTCTATTGTCATGTTACTTAACACGACACTAGCTGGACATTTATTATTCAACCTGAATGATTTTAGGCTTCCTGTTCTGATAGTGTGAAAAATATCCTGTTAGACTGAGATTTCTACCTAGGTATCCCCTATAGAGTGCTATCCCCTGTAGAGTATGAGGCCGATATAAGAATACTAGCCCCATATCCTTACATCTGGCCCCCATAAAGGCTTGGTCCACTTTAAGTGGGAAGCTTGATCCACATCTATATTACGCCAAGCAAAATGGACCAGGATCAGCAATCAATGCCAAGTTCTAATGAATTATTGAGGAACTGCTCAGGGATAGGACACCATGCGACATTTACTAGCCATTTGAACCCCACAATATTTTCTTAGTTCCACAAGATTTCCGGCCCCCAAGTATTCCGCGCTAATTAAAAGAACCCGCGAGCACTTTTCCCGTCTTCTTTCAACTGGGACTATTCAGCTACCACGCTTCAAATAACGAGTGTATGTACAAACTGAACAGACTCACACTCTCGAGAGGGTAGAATCCGTGGTCTCTTGCTGTCAGTGTTTAGAGACGCTACCCTTCTGTTTTCCTGGATCTTTACTCCTGTTTACCCCAACCGCCCCTATCCTATCGCGTCTCAATCCTCATCGTCTGGTCGTCACAGACGCCTATCTGCTTCTCCTACACTTGGCGCCTATATTTGGCTGCAATGGATGCAGTTCTTCAAGCTCCACCTTCACCAGTCTGCCTGACCGAAGGCCATACAACCGATCAGGAATGTGTCATATGGGTAAGGGTCCACGACCGCCATCTTCAGAACATCACGATCGCGCGTGATGATGGCGAGAAGCTATTCTCCGTCGAAGGACCGGGGGGTTACAGCTCAATGACGCTGAGACGACCTTTGAAGGATGTATCGGGCTGGCCAGTCTTTGACCTCCGGCGTAAGATCGGGTGGGTTGTAGAAGACGCCAGTGGGAACACGATCGCCGAGCTTTGCCATAAGAAATTCTTTACCTCACAACACACGGCCATTGACGGGAAGATCCTAAGCTCCGGCGCGGTGGTCGAGATGCGACCGCGCGATGCAATGGGGATCACAAACTATGTTAATATTGGCAATGTGACGATCGCGGAGATCTCGGTCCATTCGAACAATATCAAGAAGCGTTTTGCGCGGGATCGGGATATCTCCGTCTTTCGAGTTCGGGTGGCTCAAGGGGTAGACCTCAGCTTGGTATGTCAAATGTTTGTGGGATGTGAGAAAAAATGGCTGATAGTTAATGATGATAGGTCGTCTTGATGGCAATGATTCGAGCGGAGATGGCGCATGTTTGGCAAAAATAGGCCGGCTGATTTACCGTGTGGCACTATGTGCTCGATGACATTGGAGTCTATAATGTTAACATAGGGTAGATACTGATGAAAAACCAGGAGCGAGAGCAGGCAATCTGACTTTATTGATCCTTCTAACTGCACTGAGGGAGAAAGGAAGAAGAAGAGGGAGAGGAAGCTATTTGTAGCTCCCAGTTCTGACAAACAGTATCAGGTGACCTCAACAGATACGTTTGCAAAGGGTGCTTTAGAAGGCGACGTGAATCATTGGGACAATTCGGATAACAGTAAAGCTATGTTGGTTGTTCATAGAAGTCGCAGCTTGTTCATGGAAGGCGTTGTTGGGTTTAGATTAACGGGTCTGCCTTCACATCCGTCTCCCATCTCGTTTTGCAACCCAAAATGTCTACCCTACAACCCCAATTTTCAGGCCCCTTCGATGTGGCAGTCGATGATTCCGTCACCCTGACCCAGATTCTGGCAAGGATTAATTCGTCAAACGTCACTTTATCAGCGACACCGGGCGCAGGAGAAACGCAGATTGCAGATTATTTGGCAGCATGGTTGGATCATCGCGGGATTGAAAATCATCGGATCGAGACTGTCACGGGGCGTCCATCAATTGTGGGTGTAATCCGTGGATCAGGTGGAGGAAAGTCACTTATGCTCAATGGCCATATCGACACTGTGAGCTTGAATAGCTACGAGCATGAGCCTCTATCGGGCCATATTCTTGAAAAAGATGGTCGGCCTGCTATTTTTGGCAGGGGTTCCTTGGACATGAAGTCAGGTCTTGCCGCCGAAATGGCAGCCCTTGCCTCTATCAAAGCCCGCAAAACCCCCCTGCGTGGAGATGTCATTTTTGCCGCCGTGTCGGACGAAGAAGACGCTTCTCAAGGGACCCAAGATCTCATCGCCGCTGGATGGCGCGCAGACGGGGCTGTCATTCCAGAGCCTACCAATCGTGTTCTCATCACTGCTCATAAGGGATTTATCTGGGTCGAAGTCGATATTCTGGGGACTGCTGCCCATGGGTCGGACCCAACATCCGGGGTAGATTCAATTCTTCAGGCCGGATGGTTTCTCACTGCGCTAGAAAGCTACCAGCGTCGCTTACCAGTAGACGAAATTATCGGGTCTGCATCTTTGCATTGTGGTATGATTCACGGCGGTGAAGAACCATCCTCATACCCAGCAAAATGTACCGTGACGATTGAATTCCGAACCATTCCAGTCCAGACGGACGAGTCTATTCTCCATGATATGAAGACAATATTGGCCAAAATTGCGGTGGATAATCCCACTTTCCAGTTCGCGGAACCTCGGATCACCTTGTCGCGACCGTCACAGAGCAGATCGGGACAGCCAGGCAGTCTCTGGAGAGATGCGACCAAAGAGCAAACGATAGAGTTACGTGGTCTGGCTGAAATTTTTATAGGCTTTCTAGCCTCACTCAAGTTCGGCTTTTGAATTTGAGAAAATTTGAAAATGCCAGTTTGTGATCAGCCTGGCTACGATGGAAGATATTCGCACTTGTGCCCAAGGAAATTAAGAATACACGTGATACTATTATTTGGTGGCCTTCGTGGTATTGTTATTACTAGACTCATATTTTCTCAGCTCCGGTTGGTGTAGGGATCAGGGATCAGGCGTACTTCTAAAAGATCCATGAGAGGTACGAAAAATCAAAGATAAGACCAACAGGCAAGTCCGTGAACCTACTGGCGTGGGCGGCAAAAATGAAGCAAACGTACCGATATATTAATAACCCACCCATCCTGCGAGTCGCCAAAACAGCGCCTGTAGGCTTCAAGCTGGGAGCCTCATTCCACCCCAAGAGTAACGCCCCCAGGTCACTATTAGACCGGTAATGCAGACACTTCTACCCCTTGGATGTATTCATTGTTTTGTAGTACTTTTTACACGTTATTCTGTACCTAGCTCGTTTAGGCAGGAGTGTTGAGATTACTAGTCCTTACATCAACGGGAAGACCCATGTAGTTTTAAGATTTAAAATTAGGCGCCGAACTTATAAGATTCCGATTGCATTAGCCTCACCGAAATGGCTAGACTCATTTACAAGAAGGTAATGATAAACTAGATCGAGCAATATTTTTGAGCCTCTAAAAAGCGGCAAAAAGATTAGCCAACTTTAGCCGATGGAGCAACTTTGGTGTTGATTTTGAACAGATGAACAACGGACTTGAGTTACTGGAGAGGACACATCATCGGAAAGGTATCAATTTGACATTCATTGTGTACATCTGCGCCTGAGCGTGGTCGTCAGCCTTGGTGTCGACTAAATTCAAGATCAAGGAGAGCAAGGAAGCGTTGGAGCATTTACTCTGTTCATTCCTCATCCTTCTGCTGACCAGCTTCGTCTATGCTTTTTTGTTTCAGCTTCTCCGCCTCCAGTCTGTCTTCTTCTGCCCATCTTGCCTCGTCTTCCGCGCGCTCTCTGGCCTGCTCTCTATAGAAACGCTCCAATGCTTCCTTCTTCTCCTTTATCGCTTGCTCTTTTAGCCTTTCAATCTCTCGATCATCTACTCTCGCCTTCGCTTGCTCCATACTTTCCCCCTCGTGGACCAACCATCTTCCATAGCGATCGCTCCATGCCTTCCCCTCGTATGTTAACTTCGTCGCCATGAATTCCCTGAGTTTCATCCAAGATGGGATAAGGGTATCACTCATGATATCTGCTGGGCCCAAAGAAAACCATCCTTTTTCGAATAAATGGGAATTTTCGAGAGCTCGGGGATCTGTCTCATGCAGTCCGCAGAATATCGCAAATTCTGGCCGAAGTCCTAGCTGAATACCCTTCTCAATGTAGCCCTCTGTATTAATTTGTTAGCTAAGACCGCCTATTATACTAACTAAAAAGACCCACTGTGAGTGTATTCAAATTCATCGTGGTCATCATGCATTCCTCGAATGAACATATTCAACATTTCCTCGATCTTAGGGAACGTGATCTCATTGTAGGCATGTGCATGCTGCATGAATTTCTCGTCATATCCACAGCGAGGTCCTTGATAATCTGGATGTAGTGCGTTGAACTTCTGTTCTATCTCAAGTATCTTCTTATCGAATAGTCCAATCCACCTCAGACACTCCCGCGTATCAGCAGGGTCTGGCAATGCCATACCAGGCCGGTACTTGCATTCCGGGGAGCCCCTGTAGAATGTGAGGGGACCAATTGATGGATGGATCGTGCCACGAGAGGTTCCAATCTTCACAAGTTCAGGAGTCCATTCGAAGTTGATGGGTTCGTTCTCCTCGGTGTCACGTTTGGAGTGATTCTCGTGTTCGGGCTGATCATGTCTTTCAGGATGGTCCTCATGTTCAAGGCGGTTATCGCGTGTGAGCTGATTCTCGTTCTCCGGGTGATCCTCCCGTTCGGGGTGATCCTCAAGTTTGGGTTCACCGTCTGCATCACTCATCTTGAAATTAGAATTATTACAATAGGATGGTGTGACATGGCAGTCTATCAAGGTGTGGAATCACTTCAAAGTTGAGAAAGCAAAGGGAAGCTGGTGCGTGGTATTTATGCTGCGGGGTACTATGATGAGGTTCAATGGTTGTCTAGTGGCACCGGCTATAAATAAATACGCGCCCGCACAGCTCGCGCAGACGACTTGCGATATTTATGCTAGTAAGGTGTTCATTTACATACGCCTAAGAAGATGCTTCGTGTTATATATGAACTGCACTCTCTTGAAGCGCGTGAAAAGATCAAATCACCCCTCACTCATTGGGTGGAGTGGCTCGAAAGCCAGTCAAAGCTTGTCATTTCTATATTTTGCCTGGATGGTCTGATTTAGAAGCTGAATGTGGTTTTACTGTCGTTATTGTTTTTTTTGTTCCATTTTATAGTATCGGTTTCTGGCTTCTTCGTCAATTCAGATCTACATTTATTCACGTCGTATCCTGTAGGCATCATAATGGAAAGGTCGTTTTGTAAGATGTGCACTAGTGTGTATCCTAGTGAGATATCTACCTGGGTACAGACGAGGGGCTCGAGACCGTGGACAATATCAACTCAGAAACGAAAGATAAAAGGATGAAAGAATACTAGCATTTCCAAGGTTATAATCAGTGAATCCCTCGATGTAAATGTCGGCATTTTGACCAGATGAGGAAGTGTGGACAAGGGATTCATTTGAGGTGGAAGATATTCTTTGGTCTCTCAAGCTTCAAACTCTCATATACGATGATCTCCAATCTACCTCCAAGAGGATGAATTTAACTGACCATCTAACCAGATATCGCTCTACACTTTATCCACTGCCATGAAGACGAGGTCCAGCAGAAGTTGTCCGGAAAATGAATCTTAGCAGATGGCGAAGGACAATATTTCCATCATCCTCGCCAAGGTTATTGATATAGATCTTCTTCGTTCGCTTCGTATATTCTCGTAACTTTGTCAGGTTCGAAAACTTTTGCACTCGATTGTTCAGGTTTCCACTTCGAGCCCAGTCGATCAAATCAATAATATTGACGAACACCCGTCGGACGGCCTAGGTCCCCTTGTTAGCCAAAATAGCTGGCAAATGCTTCTAGATTTCCATTTGAAATCTTGTGTAAATATGAAAAATCATGAAGTCCAGATAAATGCTTACCTTCACAGCTTGCACACACGTTGTAGGCAAAGGCTCAATTCCGATAGCGCGACAAAGAGAATGCCAAGCGCCAAGGTCATCCTCTGCTCCAAACCACATCTTCACCTCCTCTTCTAGAGCAAATTGGTACCGCCTCCAGGTTTCTTTATCCTCTGCATCATTATTTTCCCAGCCACGGAAGTTCCGAAGTTGGGCAAATGATTCCGAGGGAGGTAGGTTTGGATTGTATCTAAAGCCCGCGAAGGATCGGAAGAAAAAGTCTAGCGGTGTGCTAGGCGCCGCGTTGTGTGCTTCTGAATACTGGATATGTTGATCTATGGCATCTTTGCTGCCAAAGGTTCGGTTGCAAGGTTCACAGTAGAATGATGCAGCATGTCCTGGAGAACTTTGAGCGTGTTGGTCCAAGGCACTTTGACTGCCAAAGGTTTTGTTACAAAGTTCACAGTCGTATGTTGTGGTGTGGGCAGGTGAGTCTCGCAGATGCTGATTAAGGGCACTTTGAATGATGAAGGTTTTGTTGCAAAGCTCACAGTTGAATGATACAGCATGTGCCGGTGAATTTTGAACATGTTGGTCCAAAGCACTTTGACTGCCAAAGGTTTTATTGCAAAGCTCACAGTTGAATGATACAGCATGTGCTGGTGAATTTTGAACATGTTGGTCCAAAGCACTTTGACTGCCAAAGGTTTTGTTGCAAAGCTCACAGTTGAATGTTGTGGTGTGGGCAGATGTGTCCCGCAGATGCTGATCAAGGGCGCTTTGGCTGACAAAAGTCCGATTGCAGGGTTCGCATCGAAATATCAAAGCATGTACCGGAGCATCTCGCATATGTTGTTGGAAAGCCTGTCGATCATTAAAAAAGCGGTCACATAAGTCACAGCGCTCCATAGCTAGTCAAATGCTAGACGAGTCCAACGCGAGGTTCGAAACAGATTATGAGTGTGGGAGGCATCCAGTTTTGTATGCAATCATGAGCTGGCAGACCCCGCATGCTATGCTATCAGCAGCATTGCTGCCTGAGGTCTTCGTAACCATTGGCCTTCCAGAAGCTTCTGATAGCGAGATATTTCCCTCCTTATTACCTATCATGATATTTGATTACTTCATCCGTTGGCCTCTCGGTCATGAATATTAATTCAGGGGTATGTGAAAAGCTTGCAGGCGTCTCCGAAGTTTGTCGGGGAATCCCTATCCATTAATATGAACCATTAGATACGACTTCTTTAGGCCTAGCTGCCCATGTAATCCGAGTGTGCAGGGATCCCCGCATGGAAGTTGATGGAGTCATAAGCACCTCCTTCTCTGTTGGAGGCCTACACCTAACTAAGCCCGTGGGAAGTATTCGCGAGAATGCCTACGAATATAAGCAAGCTGGAGTTTAGCTCTAGAGAAGTCAACAAACAGGGAGGAAATAGCAGGGTCCCGCGATGCCTCGCTAAGTTCCCCTTATTTTGGGTTCTTTTTTCCCGAATCAAAAGAAAAAAAAGAAGACTAGACCAGATGCTCCAGCAACGTGTAGTCTCGACGAGCAGGATTCCCGACAACAATTCCTATCATCCTGCCATAACACCCAAACACAAACTTTTACATTCGCTGCGACCATGGCACGCATAGCGACTTCATGAGAGTAGGTACAAGGATTGAGGAACTGAAATTCTGCCGACCTTTTGATCGATCAATTTTTGAAAAGTGTCCAATTTCCCAATATACATTGCATGATTCTATAAGTCTCAATGTTTCTCCGCCTAATAGATCTTTCCACGTTGAGGGACCACCGCAGGCAACGGAGGGCCCCAAACCCACCTACATTTTCTTGAGTCTTGAGATTGGGCTTGGTGTTGATGAAAATTGTGATGAGATTGATACTGGTCCTCCGCAGGGGACGGGGTATGATGTATAGGGCAATTAGAATGGCGGGTCTCGGCATATTCGGGCGTCCCGCCATCCTCTTTGAATCTAACGACTTTCACGTTCCTACCGCACCCGTCCTCATGTGACTTACACACAGTAACACGAACAAAGGTACCTTGTTCTGGTGGTGCAGCATGACGGTGGACACGATCAAACGGGTTATTTGAGGTTTTTGAACGGAATTGCTTGACTGTAGGTTGGTGATGTTGTCGGTCATTGGAGTCGATTTCTTGGGTGTGGTATTGACCAGTGTGGTGGTGGTCTTCATATTCGCTCGACTGGGGAGATCTAGATCGAGTCTCGAGGTGACAGCAGATCTGGGCGTGTTGGACACGGAGGTCGGCTTCGACTTTGGTCCTGCAATTTGTTCAGTGGTGAAGATATACAGATAAAACCCAACTACGACTCCAATCTTACATCTTGAGGCAAGGATCCCCTTGAAAGTGCGGACAAAAATCGGAATGAACCATGTTTTCGGGATTTGGGGCTTGACGGAAGTTATATCGCTGAGGTTCGTGGGCATCACTGCCATTGTCGTTTAGATGGAGGCGATGGTTGTCCCTTGAACAGGACGCTACTTGCTGGGCGTGACACAGGGAATGATGGTCATGACAGTCACCCTGCTGTCGCATTGCTGGTCCATGGTTTTTTGAAGGGAGGATATCCTTCCTTGCTTTGCTCTGCCGATATATGTGGTGATGGTTCATGATGTGTGAATAAAGAGACTGGGGGATATTCCCAAGACCATGAGATATATTCGGCCATCATGACGGGCACCCAATTCGGATGCCCCTTCTGACTTTCATTGCCACTTATTTCCCTCACACAAGCCTTGAGTGACAAGGAAGTGCAAACAGCCAGTGAAATACTTTAAATCGGGACTAAGTGGGCACCCGCTTCATCGTATGATTCTTGATCCGTTTGAATTCCCTACGAGTTACCTGCCTGAGCTGACTTGCTAAGGATAGTTTATTTTTCTTCATTTCTTCTTGTTTGATGCGCAGCCCCCTTCAAAATGTACGTTCTCGAATATTCCGAAGACTTTGGAGGTCCTCCAGATAAATTCGCATTCCAAAAGACCATCATAGTCTACGAAATGTCCGGCTCAATCTACAGAGCCTACTCCCGAAAGCGATATAAATCAAAAGACGACATCCAGTTTGGCGACATGTTCAGCACCAACAAAATCCAAGGAGCTCTCATTTTCCCGGAGTTCTCGGACAAATTCACTAAGGCAGAAAGGCCCTCGGACTGTTCGACCTGGTATCTGAAAAAGCCAAGCCTTTCACCCTACAGCCCCCAATACCCCGCCTTAATCAGAGAAACCTGGATTGAAGAAGTCAAGACCTGCGAACTCCTGAAGAATAATCCGCACCCGAATATCGCTCAATACCACGGCTGCGCCGTCGTCGACGATAGTTCAATAAGAGGGATCTATTTCACAAAGTACGATGAAACGCTGATGGCCAGAGTAAACTCAGCCAGACGCAATAAGTTCGACTTTGCATATGAGAGGCAGAAGGCTGACCGAGACGAGGTTGACCGTTGGGTGGAGGGAATTGCACGGGGCCTGAAACATCTCCATGATTTGGGTATCGTCCACAATGACATCAACCCGTGTAACATCATGTTTCAAGGTGACACCCCTGTCATTATCGATTTTGACTCCGCCCGGCCTCATGGCCACGATTTGAATCTAGTCAAACGCACACATGGGTGGCATAATGAGAGAACTAAGGTGGCTTTGCCAATGAACGATGTCGCTGCGCTACTAGAAATTCAGTGGTGGCTTTTGGGGGAGGTTGACCACTTTCAATTTTGAAGTCTAGAGTTTGAATTGGGTTGCCACAAAATGCAGTTTGCTACCTTTGCTTGCGGTCTGCTTGCAGTCATGGGGTCTCGGGGAATTGATGATCAATAATTGGCTGATGTTCTCGGCAGGTTACAGCCTTGCATTACTGTGTTTGCTACTTACATGTTGTCTCGGGGAGTCACATCTGAAACTGAATTCTCGATACGCAATAGTTGATGTTAATACAAGTGGATCCTGTTCAAACTCCCTCATTCCATAGACCCCGGGAGGGAGGAAAGTCGCGGAGTGGCTTCATCACACCTCGATACCTTCGATCACTTAGATAGTGCAGGTTCTGAGTGCACAACTCTTCGGACGATGTAGTAGCAGAAGATTTGAAGTGAAGTCGAGGGCTTGAAAGCATATGTTCAAGACCTAGGATAAAAGCTTATTGAAGTTCTACGTCATCTTGGATGGATACAATTGTAGATATCAATACAGTGTGTGAAGTTTTCGAAAATACTGTTTGAGCTATGACTGAAAAATGAAGGTGAGCTGAGACAAAGATGATGGGAACTGAGGGAAACTTGAATGAAAGTCATCAATTAAATAGGAGGCGATGACGTCCACGAATATTATCATAGGACAATTGTATCTAGGAAGGTGCGAATATGTAGATTCTAACAAAACTAGTCACCTCAGACACAACCCCATCAAAAGAGATTTAACTTATCAAGAAACCATTAAACACTCCATTCCAAAACAGCAGTGCTCAGGTCACTATTCCCAGTGCTTTCACAGCCATATTCATCGTAAGTGTCCAGTACATTTCATCCACTTTTGCCCCAACACTGCTAAGATACGATTTGTATTTCTGGAATGAGCGACCTGTATCCGTACACTTGATCTTGATGAAACGATTGTGTCTGAGGGGAGGACTGACGCTAACGTTTTATGGCTCTACGGCTGTCACCCTGCCTCGTATAGAGAAACATGATAGCCTGGTGCAAAGCTAGGCAAAGTGGGATTGACTCAACACTCTCCCCAAGACTGGTATACACCCAACCATGAGTATTGTCCTTGTCTAAGTTTTTACTTACGCAAAGATCAGGAAAGCGTGCCATGACAAGCATAATTTGTATAAGACGCCTTCGCGAGTTATAATATGTTGTATTTCGACAACGTATGGTGGAGCTACTTTGGATTCGGGTTTCCTACCTCAGTCCAATGAAGATCTTCATTCAACGGTCAGAATATTACCAGATGATGTGGAAAGTTGCTTGCTGTATGTCATCGAAGGTGTAAAGCGCTGTACCCATTCTTCGCGAATAGTGAGGAATGCATCGCAGACTGCTTTGACGGCGTCTTCGCGAGAATCTCCACAACTCTCGATATAAACTGTGTCAAACTGTCAGTAACGGATTCGCTTGGAAGAGAGTGGGAAAACTTACACTTGACCTTAGGCTCTGTCCCAGAACCTCGGAATGTGAAGCGAATTCCACCATCCAACCACAACGTAATCATCTGGCTTGTTGGATCTTCAGGTAGGTCCGGCTTGTTATCAGGGGTGCTGGAGTCATAGCCCTCAGTCAGATCCCTCCACCGCAAAATCTTGAAGGGACCAAACTGCATATTTGCGAGACCTGAGCTGCCTCGAATACCCTGGAACAATGTCGAGGTGAGTTGTGGATTGGGTGATCGGAAGTAGTTATTCAAGGTCTCGTGGTGGCCGAATTCGCCGAACAGTTGCTGCAGCTTGGCATATGCAGTCAATCCCTGGGCTCTCCATTTCGCTTCCGCTGCAAGGAAGACTGTGGCTGCTGTAATTCCGTCTTTATCATAGCACACAGATGGGAACATGTATCCCAGTGCCTCCTCGTATGAGAAAGAAACTGTCTTTCCCTCTTTCTCCAAGTCCCGGGCAACATTAGCCATCCACTTGAACCCTGTCAGTGTTTCCTCAAAGTGAATTCCCTTTGCAGCTGCCATCTTTCCTAGCATCCCGCTCGAAACTGTTGTAGTTAACACTGCAATGTGGGACCAATCTTTGCTGGCATCGAACGAATCCAAGATATGGGATGCCAGTAGGACACCGACATGGTTTCCAGTCAAAGTATGCCATTTTCCACTGGAAAGCACATTAGTTGAGGCAATTTCACAACAGTCGGAACATAAAGCTTACTCCACTTTCTCCGCTACGGCGAAGCGGTCGGCGTCGGGGTCATTTGCAATGATCAAGGTCTTTCCTTCTTGGTCGGCAGTCTCGATAGCAAGGTCCAAAGCTCCAGCCTCTTCCGGATTGGGGAACTTCACAGTGGGGAAGTCAGGATCAGGCTTCTCCTGGGCAGCAACGGATGAAAATTCGTTGATTCCAAGTGAGCGGCACAGAGTTGGAAGAACCAACCCTCCCACACCGTGCAGGGGTGTATAAGCAAAAGGCCTTGGGGGTTGCCAATCGGTCACCGTAGATTTCTAGAGGAAATCCGTCAGATCGAATTCCTTGAAATATAGCCCACAACGTACCGTGAACTTTGCAACTTGGCTACTGTAGTGAGGCAACAATTTCTGGTAGGAGTCCGCGCGCAGGAATTCGCCTGGCTGCAATTCTGCCCATGCGGTCGGCCATGGCTCAAGGTTCTCTTGAATCGACTGTGCTATTTCCCCGTCCTCGGGTCGGTTGATCTGGGCGCCATTACTCGAGTAGCTACGAGGCAGATCTTGTCAGTATTGTCCATGATATGGATCCAGGATTCTTACACTTTATAGCCTATGGAAGAGTTAGCAACCACTTTAGAGAATTATCAATTAGTGACATACCGTTATCCTGGGGTGGGTTCTTCGAGTCGATTAGCCAATACATCCACAAATGGAGTTTCAGGGTAGACATACGTGGCTCGCCGTTACCATAATACCTGCAGCAGCACCGAAGTAGTTCACACCAAACGCTACCATCGGCGTTGGCCCTTCCTCGTCAAAGAAATAAACAGGGATACGTTGCGCGATGAAAGCATTAGCAGCGAGTGCAGCGAATTTTGCAGAGTTGTGACGCGCATCGTGTCCAATAACCACACCATTCGATGCGATCTCAGAACGCTTGTCTCGAATAAACTTGGCCAGCCCCTGTGAGGCTTGTATGACTATCAAAGAGTTCATGCAGGAGAACCCCGCGGCCATGCGGCCTCGCAGACCAGCTGTTCCGAACTCAATACCTAAACGTATACACAGATTAGATACGCACCGAAAAAGGCATTAAAAAGGGCGTACGATTCTGAAGGCGCTTTTCCAGCTCCTCGGTGGCATTAGAGTCCCGCAGTTGCTCTATTTCCACGCGAGTTGTAGGATCCTGTACATCCCAGTCAGCGGGATCATGCCACAACATGAAACATCAATCATATTGACCTGGTCCCACTGGAGCCATTGCTCTGTCAAGGAGGAAATTGATTGCTATAGAACAGTTAGAATAATTTAATCAAGACCAATTTAGAGATAGTTGAAACTCACTGCCATATCAAAAAGGTACAAAGTGGCTGGAGGTATGTTGTACGTTGATAATGTGAAAAAGGCGGACAATCACACGCGCTGATGGGGTCCCCGCTGTTATCCACCTCCGCCCCGTAGCCCTTGCAACGTTTCTGCCTTCTTTTTTTTAAATCTCATTCCTGTTTCTTTGTTTCCTGTGTTTATTTGCATTTTGCATCCTGCATTTCATGAGTCGCTTAGGTCGACTCTCAGCAATGTCATTGTAAATCCGCGTTCTTATCGGACCCTACGCAAATCCACCCTCTCACCGCACCTCATACAATGGACAAGACCGCATCCCGGCCGTCCCGGAAGGACAACCTCTTGACTCGACGATATATTGAAGGCCTCATTTCGGAGGGCAAGCATGTCATAATCTTCGAGGGCCGTGTCCTAAGGGTAGACCCATTCATCATATATCACCCCGGAGGGGAGAAGCCAATCAAGCACATGGTGGGCAGGGATGCGACAGATGAGATCAACGCGTATGTTCTGGAACGACAAACACCACAACCTATCATTAGTCTAATTTAAACTGGTTTCATACAGGCTACACTCTGAAGAAGCACGCCAGCGTATGCGTTCGTACCAGATTGGACGAATTGAAGGAATATGGATCAACTTCCTACCCCCGATTCAGGGCGGCAAGTTCCGTGCCTATACCGAAGACACATGCTCTAGCGATGAGGGTTCAACAACTCCAGAAATATGCAGTGGCTCCAGTCAAGATGGTTCGATTCCTCCCTCGCCGATATTCGATGCCGTCGACTCGAAATCCACAGTTCGTCAACGGAAACCGACCGGAACCGCTTTGGCCGACCAAACCCAGGCCAAGCCCGCCTTCTTGGATGCGAGAACACGGGAAGAGATTGTCTTCGATACTGCCAAATACCCCTCCTTGGATACCGCAAGTCAGGAAGAGATCAAACGGAAATATCGCGAACTGAACGAGCGTATCAAGGCCGAGGGACTTTATGACTGCAACTACTCTTGTTACTTCGTTGAATGCTGTCGGTACACACTGTTTGCAGGTCTTTCCTATATGTTCCTCCGCATGGGATGGTGGGCGACCTCGGCATTTTTCCTCGGCTGTTTCTGGCATCAGCTTGTTTTTACCGCCCATGATGCTGGTCATATGGGCATTACACACAATTTCCACGTGGATACTCTCATTGGAATCTTTATCGCAGACTATCTCGGAGGATTGAGTCTCGGGTGGTGGAAACGTAGTCACAACGTTCACCACATCGTGACCAATGAGCCAGAGCATGACCCGGATATCGAGCATATCCCATTCTTCGCTATCTCGCATCGCTTCCTCACGAGTCTCCGGAGTACCTATTACGATCGAATCATGACCTTCGACGCCCCGGCTCGATTTTTACTCAAATTCCAGAATTACTCCTACTACCCTATTATGATGCTCGCTCGGTTCAATCTCTACGCCTTGAGTTGGGAGTATCTGCTAAAGGGACAAGCTCCTAGAAAAGGCCCCGCCTGGTGGCATGTGTGGTTTGAGCTTGTCGGACAGGTCTTCTTTTGGACCTGGTTTGGCTACGGTGTGATGTACAAGACACTTCCCGATGCAAGCAGCCGTATCATCTTCCTCCTCGTCTCACACGTCGTCTCCTCCCCACTACACGTCCAAATCACTTTATCCCACTTCGCTATGTCGACCGCTGACCTGGGTGTCGGTGAGTCCTTCGCGCAGAAGATGCTTCGTACCACTATGGACGTCGACTGCCCGACATGGCTGGATTTCTTCCACGGTGGCTTGCAATTCCAGGCCATTCACCATCTCTACCCGCGGATCCCGCGTCACAACCTGCGTCGTACGCAGAAGTTCGTCATAGAGTTCTGCCGCGATACTGGGATCCCTTACGCCATCTTTACCTTCTATGATGGTAACAAGGAGGTTATCAGCCGGCTTGGTGAAGTCGCGAAACAGGTCCGCCTAATGGAGGAGTGCCGCAAGTCCATTGCCGAGGGTGGAGTCTTCTCAGATCACCACCACTGATATAAAGTGCCAGTTCCTTGCTGGCCAAGTACGAGTCTACTGTGTAAACATGTTATCACGACTGCCTATACCGCATTAGACATGTGTTGAGGTATATTAATGAATCACTTGAATGCGTTCTGTTTCAATGCGTCGCGGCTCTTGTCATACAAGCCCACCAAATTTTATGTAAATTACATCCATGATCATTATCAGATATCAGAAATAAAGAATAGCCAGAGCTTCTATGCCGCATTGCATATAAACCAACTTGGTCCCTTTGTATGCTTAACCAGGCAACCCACCGCCACGCGCCATCTTCTTCGCGTGCTGTTGCCGACGGTTGTGGTTTGCCCGACTACCCTTGTTCTCTTCCTTCCTCTGTCGCGACGCCGCACTATCCTTATCCGGCTGCCCCTGGCCGCCAGACGGAGGACCACCACCACGACCACCACGACCGCGACCGCCGCCACCCCGTCCTCGACCACCACGTCCACCACCTCCTCTACCCCGCGAACCAGGATGACCAGAGGACTCGCCCTCATCAGAACCATCCTCCCCATCCTCACGAGGCTGCGGCCTCCTGTAAGACGTAGAACGCAACTCAGGTTGGTTAAGTGACCCAGCACCAGGCGACCCGCCAGCGTCCATAGCCAGCCGGTCTTCGAGTTTAGCGAGACGCTTGGGATCACGCGTTAGCATGACAGCCCAACCCTCGATGGCCTCGTCGGTCATTTCGGTCTCGCGCTTCAATGACGCGCGCGGTTGAGAGCGGCGGGTCGCGGAGTCGCGGGCGAAGAGTCCTGGGTTGGATTTGTATGTTCGGAAGAGGGTCGTTTCGATATCTGCTGCCCGGCGGTTGCGCTCGGCTGGGTCGGCTTCGCCGTCTGCGCCACCTGTGGCTCCGTCAATGGCGCCGCCTACATCTGCTGTGTCGTAGGTGTCGTCGCGCTCGTCGTCGTCTGAGTCAAAGGTTGCTAGGGCGGAGAGAATTGCTGCTTTGTTTGCAGCGTGTTTGCTGTGGTCTGCGAGAATTGTGTCGGCTGTTTGGTCTGCGCCGGCACGACCGAAGTGTAGTTTGCCTTGAGCTTCGCCGGACCGGCTTAGTTCGGCGATGTCAACATCTTTGTCAAAGATATTTTTTCGGGCAGGGAGTGGTGCGAACGTAGGTGATGGCATGGTGGGTGGTGTTGGCTGGGGTGGGAGATGGCTATGCTGAGGTTCTGCTGGGGGAGGCAGTTGCTCGGATCGATCTAGAGACTGAAGCTCCAGAGGAAGCGAGTCATCGAGAAGGTGGGCGACGATAGTCTCGGGGTTGTCGTTATAGAAGTCCAGTAGCCGTACAACAAAGGCTGAGCCAAGGTCGGGAAAAAGATCTTGCACTTGAGTGACTAGTGACATTTTGTGTGCGTGAAGTTCTCCTGAAACGATAGGATCCGAAGATACCTCTTTTCCCTTGTCCACTTTCTTGCGTCTCTGATACCGATGGTGTAGTGACTTCGATTCCACTTGATAGGTGCGCAAGCTGGCAAGGAGGTCTTGCCCCCGTTTCTGGGGGTGAATGCTCAGGTACTTCTCCAGCCGAATAAGCAAGTCCGAGCTGCAGATAAGATCCGAAAGTAGAGTCGCTTCCTTCTTCATTTTCGGCGCTCCCACTCGAGCAGCGGCTTTGAGGCTGAACAGCTGATCCAATAACGAGGACAAATTGACGGGCTCCTTCAATAAGGAGACGAGCCCGACGTAGATATTAGCAACTAGAATCTTACGAAACTCTTCCCGGGCACCTTTTGACTGGTAGGCGTCCGCTATCGTATCCAGGAAGTCGGACCCGGCCATGAGCTCCTGGCCACACGCTGGCAGCACTGAAGCAAGGATTGTCAGACGGCGGATGTCAGAAATGACTTCAGGATTTGAGGACGAGTTGGCCGAAGAGAGGTTCTTAATCACAATGGCTTTTGCTCTCTCGATGCTGGAAGTGATCTTGCCCTGGTGCAGATCCCAGGCACTTGATAATGACGTCTTCAAGGCCGCGCTAGAAGGGTAACAGCAACATAGATTGCCGAGAAGTCTCCAGTCCAGAGTTCCGTCTGGTGGGTTGGAGAGATCGAGTATATATCTTCTTATCGTCAGAAAACAGAACTTCCGAAGCTGTCGAGCTTTAGGTCCACTTTGTAGACTGGAATCCCCCGCAGTCGTGTATTGATAGTAAGATGCCAAGAATGACGGTGTTGATGTATCTTCAGCAGCTGCAGCCTTAAACTGCTGATCTGACGCATTCAGGCGGATCCCCAACAGGGCCATCCATGCATCTAGACAAGCTTCCCAGTCATTTGATGGGATTGTCCTCCGCACTGCGGGGGAGGGCACTGGAGCCAGTGGCGGGAACTCCGCCATTGAGGTAAACTAAGGTGGTTATGACTGGGGATATGGGAAGTATATGAAACGAGAGAAAAGCAAGAACAAAAGAAAAAACACGCAACCGCCTCTCAGCTCATGATTATCATCTCGAATGCCATCACTTGGCGGTCTCATGTCCTCTTTGAGTGATGACATAAGCAAGCAATCGAAGGGGACCTAAAGGGGTTTAGCGTGCGATAGCCGAAGCGCCAAGACTTTCGCACTGAACTTTTTGGATATGGAATTCTCGATCCACATAACCTCAACAGCCATCATCACTTTACCGAGCCTAGTAGTTCAGGTCTTGACGGCAATCGCCTTTTAAATTGTGCGCGCTCCCTTTTTTCTGCTCTTGAAATTCCCGAATCGAATTACTAACCCGTTTCAGTCCATACATATTCAAGATGTCTTTCCAGAAGCCCGAGAAGGAGTTCGGCGAGGGCCCCGTACGTTATCCCTGATCCAAATGGTCACTGTCGCACATAGTTATTGCACCTCGCTGTCGCTGTCGCTTCGTGCAATGTGTCAATGGACCTCGCCAATGCAAATCAAGTACTAATTGCTTCTCCTCCGCTATACAGAAGGTCCACAAGATCCGCATCACCCTCACCTCCCGCAAGGTTGCCTCCCTCGAGAAGGTCTGCCAGGAGCTGATCGACCGTGCTCGCTCCAAGTCCCTCCAGGTCAAGGGCCCCGTCCGTCTGCCCACCAAGACCCTCCAGATCTCCACCCGTAAGACCCCCAACGGTGAGGGTTCCAAGACTTGGGACAAGTTCGAGATGCGCATCCACAAGCGTCTCATCGAGTGAGTTTTTCCCCGCCCTATTGAGTTGCGGCACCATTGCCGTAGCACCTAATAGATGCAGTTGCTAACATTATATTCTAGTCTCCTCGCCCCCACCGAGACTGTTAAGCAGATCATCATCAACATCGAGGCCGGTGTTGAGGTTGAGGTCACCATTGCCGCATAAATGCGCTAGGCTGGGCTTACCTCAGGGAGGGATCATGGACTGGCCGATTTGGAGTGCACGGCACGACTTTGGAGCTGGTTCTGGCCCGCATGTCATGTTTCGCGCTGCGGGGGATTCCGTTCGGACCTGAAAATTTAAAAAATAAAAAATGGAAACATCTTGAAACAAAATATTCTCTCTAGCGTAGTTTGGTTCATATTAAAAGTGAAAGTAATGCACTTGCAATTGCTACATTCATAAATTGAGTATCGTTAAGCTCCTAAGCGCCATTCCCCATGTTCCGCGCGCCCGGAACATGTTGCTTGTTGTGACAGAATGAAAACAATATGCACGTCATCTCAACCCAGGAGACGCGATAAAATAACAAACAAGAAGAAGAAGACAAAGAAATGCTCTCAGTGTCGGGGCTTAAAAGTCGAAACTGAGCCACTCCTGCTTGGGAGGTGCTGCAGGAATGTTGCCGTCCTTGAAGTAGCCATTTTGAAGGAAAAACTGATATGCCTCAACGATTTCTGGTGTGTACTCCTCGGGCTTGCCATGTGCATCTTTCAGACTAGCGGGGTCAGGTGGCCCGTTAGGAAAGTTGACTCGGACAAAGGTTTTGTTGTCTTGTGGGTGAAGGTAGCACGGGTGCTCGTTGATGTACTTGACGGGGCGACCCTTCCACATCACTAGCTGTTTGGTGGATGGGTTATGTCGAGTTTCACCCTCCAGTTGTGGAAGCGGGTTGAGGTCTTGAGGATTGTCGATTTTGATGTATGCACGTGGGCCGGCGTTGGTATTCTGTACCGGCACGCCTTGGACTGCAGGCTGGCCGAAGGGAGAAGGAGTAGGTTGCGCAGCAGGTTGCGCAGCAGGTTGGCCAAACCCACCGGCGGCAGGCTGGTTCTGAGACACTTGGGTGAAGGGAGAAGCGGTAGACGGAGCACCGAATGGAGCGGCGCCTGCGGGAGCTGAAGGCTGACCGAATGGTGAGGCGCCAACCGGGGCTGAGGGTTGACCGAACGGTGCAGCACCTACTGGGGCTGAGGGCTGGCCGAATGGGCTTGGATTGACAGCTGGCTGGCCAAATGGTGACGGGCCAGGTTGTGCAGCGGTTTGGCCGAAAGGCGATGGAGCAGGTTGTCCAGCGCTCTGACCAAACCCGCCAGCAGCAGGCTGGTTCTGGGCTAGTTGGGTAAAGGGAGAAGCGGCAGATGGAGCACCGAATGGGGCAGCACCTCCTGGGACTGACGGCTGACCGAATGGGCTTGGGTTAACTCCTGGCTGGGAAATAGCTGGCTGGCCGAAAGGTGTTTTGTTAAAGGCAGACTGTCCTCCTAGGGTGGAAGTTTGGCCGAAGGCGGAGCCACCCAGGGCAGAAGTCTGCCCGAATGCCGTAGACTGGCCCATGCCGGACGGCTGCGCTGGTGCTGAAGCCCTACCGAATCCGCCTGACTGACCGAGTCCTGAAGCCTGACCAAAGGTCGAGGAAGGAACGCCGAACGCCCCGGGTGCAGGACCGGCGTTGGGTGCAGGGGCAACATTTTGCTGGCCAAATGGAGAGGGTTGACCAAATGGTGCTGGAGCTTGGTCCATACTAGTCTCGGTCTTGCCCTCGATGATATCCTGTCGATTAGGATGTTCATTCCTGCCATCAACGACATATTTGACGGCACCATTTAGGTCATTCAGTGAGATCTCCATCTGCTGGACGCACTCTTGCCACAGGGCCGAGGCTTCTTGGACTGCTTGGTTCAGGTTGCCGGCTGCTGCTAATTCATAATGGCGCAGGCGCATCTCTTCCATGCTGCGCTCGCGGTGAGCTCCACCGAACAGCTGGCGCGCAACATCTTTGTGCGGCGCGTATGCGGAAAAGATCCATTCCGGAAGACCCTGGCCAGCAGTCAAGTCTGACTTGATTTCACTTGCCTTCACTGCTGCACTGTCTTTTGGTCAGTTTGGAATCCACTCAGGGCGCTAGGAATGTGACTTACTCGGCTGGATGTTGAGGCTGGTTCTGACCTGTCGTAAACTTGCCATTAGGCTTTGAAAAAAAGGCTAGCCCGAGAGGGCGCGAGGTTTGCAGGATTGATCATAGTTTTGCACAGGGAAATATCTCTTGCGCCTCGATATTTGATGTAGGTTGGGGCAAAACCAGGATGGGTAGGAGTGTAGGAGCAGGAGAAAGAGAAAGAGATTGGGGGGACAAATGAACATAGAGATAGAACGTTTAATATCACAATACAATATAAATCCGATAAATGGGCACTGCACATCGACCTTGGCTGAATCAAAATAATTCAATTGAACGTACCTCCAAACCCTCCGGATAAAGCACCGAATCGATTCCCCGATGGGCCAGTAGTGGGTTTCCCAGGATGTTCGAACTTGCAGCGATCTGAAAATATATTAGCGATTTGATTTCTCTATACTCGAGGGATTCATACCTCCGAACTTGCAGCGACCCTGCTGAAAAAAGCTGCATACCACCATCTTCGCGGTTTTGATGTTTGCTCAACTGCTCTCCTTCAAAGCAAGGTATGTACCTTTTAACGACCTTTCTCAAATGAATATGTGACCTTCGATATATGGTCAAGCAATTTGAGAGAAAAGCAAGAATAGGGTTGGTTGTCGCGAAGAGAGAAACATCGACCTCCTGTGGTTGGGACTTTTCACGGAATTGGTCCGTATCTTATCGGAACGCCTGGAGAGCAATCCCAGCACTCCTGTATAGCACGCTTCTTTAGTATTGAAGAGTATGAGATTGGATTTTTATTACTTTAGCCTTTGTCTCGAGATGAGATTAAAAGGGGTTTGGGGCTTGGAGGTTTATTTATCCATTTCAGCCTATATAGTGGGTGGAATCTAGTCAATAAAGGGATATATATATCGATACAAGAAACACTTAGTCGTCGATGTTTTTGACAAAATAACAGGAAACTTTTAAAATCATTTGAAACATTAAAGCCATTAACTTTGATTGCTATTTCAGTTTTGAGTAATCAATAAATGTTGAATCCAGCATAGATTACTGGTTGGGTATATCATCTACGTGTGTCGTATGCTCCCCCGAAGGTCATCCCAATTCAACCCATCGATCTTCTTGCCACCCAGTGATTCAAGCTCTGGGATAAGTTCACCAGTTCGCCCAGTTGCAAGGCGTCGCATCATAACAGTATCCTTAGCTCCAGGAAGGGTACTGGCATTGCCCTGCAGTAAGACATGCTCAAACCACTTTTCCTCATCCTCGTCAAGCGGGAGACCAACGAGTTCCATCGCACGTCTGCTTCTGGATTGGCCAGGGGTGGCCCTGTGAACAAATTCCACCAACTGTTCAAAAAAGCTCTGACGGAGAGCGTCATCGTACTTGCGCGTGAAGTAGAATGCCTCCGTGACGTTGGATCGGGCGAGTGTGTCGAAGAAAGATTTGCGGATCGTTGCGCTTGCGAGAGGAGGGGCCGCAGTGAGGTAGTATGCGATTGCGAGGCTGTCATCGTGCTTGGGAAGCTTTGTGAGGGTAAGAACGTAGAGGATCTCATCCGGGAAGGTAGGAATGAGCGAGGGTTCGGCAAGAAACTCCACTGCTCGCTATTATATCATGTAGTTGTCAGACGATGGCCGCCGTAAAGATAGTCCACAACTCACCCTAAAATCGAGTCGGTCCAAATGCCAAAGACCTTCAATGAAGAAACGGTACTTTTCTGGGAGGTGGCATTGTTGCGCAAACTGAGATGAAGCTTCTGGTGCAGTGCGACAGTCCTTGAGGATGTAATATATCAAGGATTGTTTGTGATGGATATCGAGTTCTGAAGAAACGATGTGGTTGAACAGTGTTCGAAGATCTGAATTGGACTTCGGCGGGTAAATCTTGGTCACTATACAGAAGTGATTGGTTAGCACCAGGCTTCAAGCGCAGAGCTTCAAGTCGTATTACCTCCTTGGATGCCGAGAAGTCCTAAGAGTCGATCGGCAAAGAGCTGGTCCAACGAGCGCCGGCTGGATAGAATCTGGTCAAAAACCTTTGGTTCATATGAATATTTCTTATTAAATGAGAAGACTTGGTCGAAACTCTCCCATGGAGCCATGGTGGGCGTAAAGAAGTGATAGGTTGTGTGAATGAACAATTCCCAAGCTGATCTCCATAAAGCTCCGCGGAGGAGTAATTACCGTACGGTAAATTACAGCGGGACGTGGCGGTGAAGGGCTTGTTGTGGCAGAACAGCGGACACTTTACCCGTTTGGGCACGAGGTAAACAACCCACTTTGAACCGACAAAACCTCCGTCAAAACACTATTGCCCCTCTCCATGCAGCAGACATCCCACTAATCTGCAAAACATGGCTTCAGTCATAAAGGGCAGGGCTTCGCGCCGCTCTGCTCCCCGCCGGAGTTACGTCGTTGAGGATACATCTGAATCAGAGGACCCCGGAAATGTGACACCAACGCCCGATGCGCACGATGACGATGACGAGGTGGAGGAGGATTACACCCCAGTCCCCAAGAAAGCAAAGAGGGCATCGAGTAAAAGAATGACACTAGACCCTGTGACACCTTCTACTGTGCGCGCTGCCAGCAAGACCCAAGAAGCGACAACAGATGATTCCGATGCGATGGACACCGATGGAATGGATACCGACGCGATGGACACCGATGCGATGGACATCGACGAAGAAAATGACGAAAATGTGGAGGGTGTTAGTATGGCGTCAATGGAAGGCGATCCTGAATCTCCTTCCAGTAAAGCGGCGTTGAAAAGAAAAAGTATGGCTCATCCCCGCAAGAGTCACGGCTCAATTACACCCAAGCCGGCACAGGGCTCACTTCCAACTCCAGAGCCTTCCCAATCGCCAGAGCCTCAAGAAAGAGCGCACCGTGCAAGCGTGCCACCTTTGTCCGACATCACCGAATCCGCCGTGAACCAGTCACCATCGAAACAACTGGAGGAGCCCAAATCTCAGATTTCCATCATAAACCCGAATTCGACAGTCTTGGAGAGGCCTATGGACATTGTGGCCAAGTCCAGAACGCAGGCCCCTCAAGCGCCGGAGGAGCCTGCGGCGCCCAAGCCCCGAATGATTATTGAGAACCTTATTCTGACAAACTTCAAGAGTTATGCCGGCCAGCAGATTGTTGGTCCATTCCACGCCTCCTTTTCGTCTGTCGTCGGACCAAACGGGTCCGGAAAGTCGAACGTGATTGACTCGCTCCTATTCGTGTTTGGCTTCCGAGCCAGCAAGATGCGACAGGGCAAAATCTCTGCGCTGATCCATAATTCTGCGCAGTACCCTAACCTTGCATTTTGTGAAGTCGAGGTTTATTTCTCACAAGTCCTCGATTTGCCCGAAGGTGGCCAGGAAGTGGTCCCAGATTCCCAACTAGTTGTTTCGCGACGAGCATTCAAGAATAACACCAGCAAATACTACATGAACAGAAAGGAGACCAATTTCACCGCTGTGACGACCTTCCTCCGTGATCGCGGAATTGATCTCGATCACAAGCGATTCCTGATTTTGCAGGGTGAAGTCGAATCAATCGCTCAGATGAAGCCCAAAGCCTCCAACGAACACGACGAAGGCCTCTTGGAATACTTGGAAGATATCATTGGAACTTCTAAGTACAAGACACCTATCGATGAAGCGGCAACCGAGCTTGAAGGTCTCAATGATGTATGCGTGGAGAAGAACAACCGTGTTCAGCACGTGGAGAAGGAGAAGGCAGCCTTGGTGGATAAGAAAGACAAAGCTCTGGCTTATATCCGCGAGGAGAATGAATTGGCACAGAAACAATCGGCCCTCTATCAGATCTACATCGACGAGTGCGCTGATAATGTCCGTGTTACGGAAGAGGCCATTCTCCAAATGCAGGAGCTACTCAACATGGAACTCGAGAAACACGAGGGAAACGAATCCGGTATCAAAGAACTCGAAAAAGCCTACAAAAAGGGGGTTCGTCATTACGAGTCGATAGAGAAGGAGACTCAGAACTTGCTCAAGGAGATGGCCAAGTATGACAAGGAGTCTGTCAAGTTTGAGGAGAAGAAGAAATTCTTGCTCGGCAAACAGAAGAAGCTAGAGAAAGCCATGCAGACTAGTCGTCTTGCTGCTTCTGAATGCCAGAGCTTGGTCGAGAAGTTTACCTACGACATTGAGAAGAAGACTGCTGAAACCACTCAATTCGAAAAGGAGATGGTGACAGAAGAGAAGGAACTAAACTCAATTCGCGAGGGGCTCAAAGGCAAGACGCAGGGCCTATCTGATCAGATTGCCGAGAAACAGAAGTCACTGGAGCCGTGGAATGCGAAAATCAACGAGAAACAGTCTGCAGTCGCGGTAGCTCAGAGTGAACTGGATATCTTGCGCGAGCGTGGCAATGCTGGCGCTGTCCTTCTTGAAGAGGCACAGGGCAAGATTGTTACAATCGAAGAGAGTCTACAAGCTAAGCAAAACGATCTCGAAGAGCGACAAGCCCAGAAAGAGACCTTGGAGTTTGAAGTGGAGAAGCTTAAACACGACTTGAAGAAATACGCCGGCCGTGAACCCGAGGTTCGTTCGCATGTCTCAAGTGCCCGCCAAAAAGCAGACGAGGCACGAGTCAGTCTTGCAAGCACACAAAACCGCGGAAGTGTCTTGACTGGGTTGATGCGTCTCAAGGAGTCTGGCCGTATCGATGGTTTCCATGGCCGACTTGGTAACCTGGGCACAATTGACGAGAAGTATGATGTCGCTATTTCTACAGCTTGTCCTGCTCTCGACAACATGGTGGTGGAAACTGTCGAAGTTGGCCAACAATGCATCGACTATTTGCGCAAGAACAACCTTGGTCGAGCGAACTTCATTCTTCTTGACCGCCTTCCCCGTCGTGATATGGCAACGATCTACACGCCGGAAAGTGTTCCTCGTCTATTCGATCTTGTCAAGCCAAAGGATCCCAAGTTCGCCCCAGCTTTCTACAGCGTGATGCAAAACACGTTGGTTGCCAAGGACTTGGAGCAGGCAAATCGTATTGCCTATGGTGCTCGCAGGTGGCGAGTGGTGACAGAAGATGGCCAGTTGATTGATGTGTCAGGAACAATGAGCGGTGGTGGCACACGTGTCGCCCGAGGCGGTATGTCGTCAAAGCAAGTTGCGGACACCACTAAGGAGCAGGTCTCTCGCTTGGAATCAGATCTCGAGGATCTGGAAAGGAAATTCCAGGCTTTCCAGGAGAAGCAGCGACATGTGGAGGCTCAGATGAAGGAAAGATCGGAGGAAATCCCACGCCTGGACACTAAGATCCAAAAGATTATGATTGAGATCGACAGTACTAAGCGCAGCCTTGCTGATGCCCAGCGACGAGTCAAGGAGCTGAGCGCACAGCACCAGCCATCTGATTCAGATGAAGTCCAAATTGCTGCCCTCGAGAAACAGATTGCCAAGGCCCAAAAGGAGATCGCTAAACTCAATGACGAGAAGAGTGGCATTGAGGAAGAGATCCAGACCTTGCAGAGCAAGATCATGGAGGTCGGTGGTGTTCGGCTTCGCGGCCAAAAGGCGAAGGTGGATGGCTTGAAAGAGCAGATTAGCATGCTTGCCGAGGAAATTTCCAACGCGGAGGGGCAGCAGTCCAAGAACGAAAAACTCATCAAGAAGCACACCAAAGCCCGCGACATTTCAGAGAAGGAGATTGGTCAGATCACGGATGAGTTGGAGAAACTAGAAGAAGATGTTGCCAACCAGACCAACGAATCTGCCGACTGGAGACAGAAGGCCGACGAAGCCCAGGAGGTGACTTATCCAAGATCCTCGACTATACTGAATTTGCTGCTGACCATCCTTAGGCTTTGGAATCTAAAAAGAGCGAGCTGAAGGCCATGAAGGACGAGCTTGACGCAAAGGTGGCTGAGCTCAATGAGACGAGAGCTGCTGAGATCGAGATGCGCAATAAACTAGAAGAGAACCAGAAGGCCTTGGCTGAGAACCAAAAGCGCAGTCATTACTGGGAGGAGAAGCTTTCAAAACTGAGTGTCCAGAACATCAGCGATATTGGTGAAGAGCAGGAGCCCACCGAACTTCAGATGTACACCAAGGATGAGCTTGAGGCTATGAATAAGGATTCTCTGAAAGCCGCCATTGCTGCTTTGGAGGAGAAAGTTCAAAATGCCTCCATCGATTTGTCGGTCATCGAGGAGTACCGCCGCCGAGCCGCCGAGCACGAATCACGCTCAGCAGATCTGACCACCGCTTTGACATCACGAGATGGTGCCAAGGCACGCCTGGACGGGCTTCGATCTTCTCGCTTGAATGGATTCATGGAAGGCTTTGGCATTATCTCTTTGCGCCTCAAAGAGATGTACCAGATGATCACTATGGGCGGTAACGCTGAGTTGGAGCTCGTCGACTCACTGGATCCCTTCTCGGAAGGCATCCTGTTCTCGGTCATGCCTCCCAAGAAGAGCTGGAAGAACATTGGTAACCTGTCTGGCGGAGAGAAGACTCTGTCCAGTTTGGCGCTTGTCTTCGCTCTTCACCACTACAAGCCTACTCCGCTGTATGTCATGGACGAGATCGATGCCGCCCTGGATTTCCGGAATGTGAGTTGGTCTTATATGACTTGTGACGGACACGAGTACTAACTTTCTTTTTAAGGTTTCCATTGTCGCCTCATACATCAAGGAGCGAACGAAGAATGCCCAATTCATTGTCATTTCATTGAGAAATAATATGGTAGGTGCCCTTGATTTCGCTTCTAAGTTGACATAGCTAACACGTTCTTTAGTTCGAGCTTGCTGCTCGACTGGTCGGTGTCTACAAGGTCAACCACATGACTAAGAGTGTAACGATCGAGAACCGGGATTATATCACCGGTCGATAATGGCTGAAGATGAAATACCGTGTGGTGATTCTTGGCTTTCAGTCTTACCTGGATGAATAGGGTTGTATGCTGCTGTTTTCGATGATATCATGGGCCGGGGAGTTTTGGACATTTTCCGTTTTACAATCATGCTTGTGCACTTTAGAAATGAGACCTTGAGTACATCTTCACATATGTACCGGATAAATGCCTGGTACTCAAAATCTTTTCCCCTTCTGTTTTAGTGCTCACTTCTTGCCACTTTTTGGTCACGGAGTAAAATTGAGCACGTCCCTAAGTACTCAAGCAATAACTAGAGAGGATACGTACGCTTCATCTAAAATTGTGCCTTACGTTTTCATAACTCCACAATCTCGTTGGACACTCTGTGTTGATGTTCCAGAACAAAGTCCACGGATGCCAATAATAGCCAGGAACAACCTTGTCCACCTCCCGGTCTCGGCCATTTGCAAATGCTCGAAACCCACTCATCCGCAGGATCCGTGAATATATTTGTTCTGCTTACGGAGTACTCCGTACAAGTAAGCTTCTCAACCCCAAATTGGTACCAAACCCGGGGTGTGGGTCGATTTCCAAAATTCGGTCATATTACACTCAATCTACAAAATCCTTGACCTCTAAGACTATCTACATGTAGCTATTGTAGAGAATCTAGTCTGCTGAAGGATCTTGCTTATTTTGCGTTTTAATGCCCCCTCCTCGCTACTTTACTACCGATGCTAAAGTGACCGCTGACAGTTACTTTTTAAAAGTAGCGGCGTAAGCGGTAAGAAAACTCACGTGGTATAGTCAGGTCCAGGCAATCCTTTTGGTGGATACTTACGGTTCGACTGGATTGGCGCCTCAGTGAGACATAATCATGCGAAAGGATCTGCGGTATTTTGGACATCTTTCGGACTCGGGTCGTCTTCCGATCAGGAAGGAGGTGGTCAAGAACGAACGGTACACATAGATTAACCTTCTAATCTGGACAAAGTATAAACTCTTCATCTTTTTGATCGAAGTCGCGATAAATCAAGACCTAGGAGATTCTGTTTTAGTGAAGTGGCTTGCGAAGGGGCATAATGGCCAAAAGTCGCATGCGTGAACAAGGTATAACTATATCCTCATTACATAAATAATTATGATATTAACTATATTGGAGATCCTAACTTAACCTTCGCGCTATCGCTTCTACTATCGCGATAGTTATAGGAGGTAAACTCTTAGCCGATTCCTAAGATCCACTAACGACAAAGCTTCTTTCTATGGCCCCGTGGCGTGTTGTGGCGAGGTCAACCCACAATGTTGCGAATCCCATCCAGGCCCTCAACCAGTACGAGTTCATAAAAAGTGCACAAATATTCCCAGAATGGAATTAGAGCCTCTTTTTCGCTTCAAAGACCTCGGAGAACTAGAAAGCTGCAATTTTACATAGAGTACGGAGTATTGTAGCCTTCTTTCCCTTGTACGGCTCCTCCCGGCAGATTCGGATAGGAAATAAGCCTCGTATTCCTTTCATATTTCCGAGCGTGTCTCGTTTCAAACTCGAGCTAATTCTTTTTAAACTTCCAGCCCCTGGCGATAATTCGGCAGCCTTAAGACATTTCTCCCCAGGAAGTGTGGCTACGCTCTGTGTTCTTCAGCAATCTCTCCACTCAACTAACAGCTTTTAAGATATTTAAACTTTAGAAGAATAAGCACAAACTCAAATAGATTGCAATGTCTTGGTTCAATAAACCGAAAGGGGTATTGGGATTACCAGTAGCACACTCGAGCTAGGGAGCGTGGAAAGGAAATTTCCCGCGAATCGGCTGCGGATTGAAAGAAAGAAGAGAAAAGAAAACTATATAAGACTTCATTCCTATCTACTGAAAAGCATCCAGTATCTTCATCACCGGTTTTTATTCAATTCAAAGTATTTAGTCTCCGTCGATATGATCTTGACACGCAGTGTTGTTCTGGGATTTCTGGGCTCAGCGTCCTTGGCCCTCGCCTCTCCGGTTGCCGAACTGGCTGAAGGGAGCAGACTCACCCCTCGTGGATCTGCATGCAGCTATTCGGGAGCCAGTGGTGCAGCAGCAGCGATAGCTGGAAAGGCAGGTTGCTCCAGTATTACTCTCAACAACGTTGTAGTGCCTGCCGGGACTACGCTGGATTTGACTGGTCTGGCCTCGGGTACCAAGGTAAAAACTCCCTCCAAACCCGTGACTCTCTTGCTCTACCGACAGCGAATTTACTGAAAATTTTGTAGGTGATTTTTGAGGGAACCACTACTTTCGGCTATAAGCAGTGGGCTGGCCCTCTGATCTCCATCTCTGGAACCAACATCCAAGTTTCTGGAGCTTCCGGTCACCTCATCGATGGCCAAGGTTCCCGCTGGTGGGACGGAGAGGGTTCCAACAGCAAGACCAACATCAAGCCTAAGTTCTTCTTCGCCCACAGTCTCAAGGGATCCTCCACTATCACCGGGTTGAACATCAAGGATTCTCCCGTTCAGGTCTTCAGCATCTCTGGCTCGTCCGGTCTCACAATCAGTGGTGTCACAATTGACAACAAGAATGGTGATACGAACTCTCTTGGTCACAATACCGATGGGTTCGATATCGGCGACAGTGATAGCATTACCATCACTGGTGCTACGGTTTATAACCAAGACGACTGCCTTGCTATCAATTCTGGAACGGTAAGTGCTCGAAGATTGTCGCCCTGCCTAGCTGCAGGGAATGATTACCACGGTTCTTGCTGACCATTAATACCCAGAACATTGTCTTTTCCGGGGGTTACTGCTCTGGTGGGCACGGATTGTCTATCGGCTCAGTCGGTGGCCGTTCCAATAATGTGGTAGAGACCGTCCATATCAGCAGCACCCAGGTCGTCAACTCTCAGAATGGTAAGCCCGAGCCGCATAATGACTAAGTTTTCCCGTTTCTTGAACTGATATTTCTGTCAGGTGTCCGTGTCAAGGCTGTCTCTGGTGCCACCGGTACTATCAAAGGCGTGACTTTCCAGGATATTACCCTCTCCGGCATTACGAGCCAGGGAATCACCATCCGCCAAGACTACACCAACTCTGGCTACACTGGAAGCCCCACGACCGGGGTTCCAATCACTGGTCTCACCTTGAACAATGTGCACGGCACGGTCACATCCAAGGGTACCGATATCACCATCGAGTGTGGAAGTTCTGCCAGTTGCTCAGGCTGGACTTGGACTAAGGTTGCAGTGTCTGGCGGTAAGGCGGATGTGTGCAAGAATGCACCTTCCGGCACTTGCTAAGCGTTCAATTCTTGCTACCTTGATGCCGACAAGTTTCCGCGCTGTTCGTCCGTTATCTTTGGACCGGCGAATATTTGCAACATGGTGGTAGAGACTATTTTGTATTTATAAAGAAAGGCATTGCGAGAAAGAATCAACTTTAATAGCTAGGCAACAAAGGTCTTTGTACCGATCGGAGCCCGGTTCTGCTTTTCCAAATTTCTCCTCCAATATTGGCTTTAGGTCAGGTTTTCTGGCGAAATCGCTGTACATTTATTTCTGGTATTTTTCTGGTCTTCTGTTCTCGTAACCTTCCAGTATTTGTTCTTTGGGTGTGAGGTTCTATATCGACCTCAATCCCTTTGCGACTCATTTCGTACGAATTCCATGGTAGGTGATAATCTATCTTGGCGTTCCGCAAAGCCCAACCAGCAGTGGGCTGTGGGCCTAACCTTCGAAGCATATCCCAACCCACAGCCCATTCGTGGGGGCCTATAAGGCCCCCATCAAAGCCTATTGAGGGGGGTTTACCCAGCATCTTATAATCGCTATACAATATTATATTCTAACCCTTCTACTAGTTATATAAGTATATATCTTAATTTTAAATAAAATCCGATTAGTAGAGGCCGAGATACCGCGAAAAAGGTTAATATTAATATTTTGACAAGATATATATTTTGGATTCATATAGAAGCAGCTCTACTACTTTCTAAGTGAACTTCTGTAATTTATAAATTGTCTATATAACGCGCTTTCTCGCACTTTTAAACGTGATATAGAGAGATAACAAGTAATTGATTCTAAATCATTTAAACAAATAAAATGTTACCTTTAGAATAAGGCTGAGAAACGGGGGTAAAATGAAGGGTAATTTTCTAATCCCTAAAGGGGGGTTCAACTTTACTTGACATTTTGAATTCTCGGCATATTTGTACTATTTAGGGCCCAGTTAGGAGCCCATTAACCCGCAGTGGGCTTCTCCTGGCCCATAGCCCACCGGTAGGCCCGAAGGTAGGGCCCAAAGCCCAGCCCATTTACGGGTTGGGTTGGGCCGGACTATGTGCTTTATGGGATTTGCGGAGCTCTAATCTGTCTCTTCCCATTTGGCTGCACATTGATAAGATATGGAGGACGATTCTTTTCTACAACAACAATTGAGGCCTCCCAATTATTAAACCCATCAACTATACCCGAATTTCCCTGAGCCGATGTGCCGAGAAGCCGGTCTCATTTTGAACTTGAAATAAAATATAATTTAAATGGCGTTCCACCGGCTTTCTAGAGAGATCAACAGAAATAATTGGTATGTACAGAAAAGATCAGCAGCGACTCGAGGTTTGGGTAATTTCTGGGTATTCAAGGTTTTAAACTTATGTTCGGAGTCTAACTATCCACTATACCTCGCTCTTTCAGCCCCTTGGCAAACGCTAGTATTGAATGCACTTTCCAAGTGCGGGATTTTTCTTTCTAGGGACAACGACTTTTTAATCACAACAAAATGGAGTACCACAGTCATATCAATTCCTGCTGGTCCCTTAATTGAGAATTCCCCGCCCCTGCCATTGAAATCCCCAACTCGATACTGTGGCACCAGATATTGCAATTGTAGGTGGTGGTAGATGTGGCCTTGTCCTCGCCATAGTTCTCGAGCACTAAGGCATCTCTGACGAACATGCTGTCAAGAACTTCCTTCTCCGGGACAAATATTTTGGCTGCCATATTCCAGAAGTCCACGAGGTAATTCGAGCCGCCACTAGTAGTACATTTTTCAGCGAAGCAATGAGGTTTCTTCGATTCTGCACGGGTATCACCAAAACAGGTAACCATGGACCGGACTTCTTTCACCCTTTCGAAATAAATTTTGTTTATTTCGAAAGGGTATTTCCTTCCCGCTAATCTGCAAGCGGTATCGGATCACTTTCCCCGATGTTCCCGAAGTTCCCGATGTTCCCGAAGTTCCCGACGTTGCTGCCAACGGAGAGAAAATAATACAAAAATGAAGTATAGATAGAAACTTGAAATGTACTAAATTCTTCATATCGAAATGTTATGATTTGATTGAGGAACAAAGGGAGAGAACCTGGGGGTCTCTTTGCGAGTGCTAGCAAATAACCTAGTCGCTCATCGATTTGAACTTGTTAATATCGCCGAGTACATGTACATAGGAAGCTTGGTGGAGTGGCCCTGTTCCGGATCAGAAGATACACATACGATAGGGCTTTGGCCAATAAACAACTTTCCTCCTAATTCTTATTTTGCTCCAAATGACCCAAGGAGCCCGCCCTGTCACAATGCCCATATTTATCAAACTTAAACCTTGCTCTTCGTGAGGAGACACGTGGGTTATCTCGGCGGCTTAGGTCTTTCCGCTGCTTTGATATCTGTTTAGGTGCTAAAAGTGAAGTTGCATGATTTAGTAACCAGATAGGACAGAACCTTAAACCAAGTTTTATTTGAAGTTTCTTGGCTGATGTAGCTACACGGTCAATTTGCCGCGATAACAGTACCTGGCTTTACGTCTATATAGTTCGTGTGAAATTCTCATTCTTGCCGTATGACTCAACCGATAATATCCTTTTATCACTGAATTCAGCAAAAAATGAAACATAGGCACCAAGAGCCAGGCTTTTTGGTCGGGGTTTTGGGATGGCTTCACTTCACAAGTGGTGCGCTTGCTTCGGGCGGTCTACTCGATACGATGCGAATATTTGGCTTTTGTAGATGCCAAATGCTAATATTATGGCATTGGCTCTAGTCGATCTCAAAGACTGGACCACAGCATACGATAAATCTATTGCGCTTGTTGCTGCCATGTCGAATTCCGACAAAGTTTTGCTTGTCACTGGACAAGACGTTCCTTCCATCAACTTTACTGCTCTGCGTATGAACGACGGATTTCAGGGCATCGAGAACTACTTTTACGTATCTGCCTTTCTTGAGTCGTCGGCTATCGCCCAGACATGGAATAAAGATCTCGTCAAGTCTCAGTTCCACGCTGTTGGCCAAGAGTTTCGTGGCAAGGGCTACAATCTGATCAATGGGCCTACGACAAATCCTCAAGGCCGAACACCTTGGAGTGGTCGCCTGGTTGAAACCCTTGGGCAGGACTCATATCTCGCCTGTATCAACTTCGGCCTGGCGGTTGAGGGCCTACGAGCTGCAGGCATCATTCCTTGCGGTAAACACTTCCTTTTGAATGAGCAAGAGACCAATCGATCCGAGGCGTACTGGGGCAACAATGCTGTAACTTACCCTAGAAACAACACTGCATATTCCAGCAATGCAGACGGCAAAACTATCCATAAGACTTATCTATGGCCTTTCTATGACGGTGTGAAATCCGGACTGGGTGCCATCATGTGCGCCATGAAGAGGGTGAACGGTAGCTGAGGCTGTGAGAATACCCCCCTGCTCAATGGCCTTCTGAAAACCGAGTTGGCGCTCCCTGGGTTTGTTGTCTCAGATACTTCTGGCCAACACACAGCCCTTGGATCTGCCAACGGTGGACTTGGCTTTGGTTCTACAGAGTTTTGATCGGATGAGAGCTTATTATTGGCAATTGCCAATGGAAATCTGAGCCAAGAACAAATTGATGACATGCGTACGCAATCTGATGCCATATTTCCATGAGGGAATCGACGAGCAAATGAAGTTGCCGCTGGCTACATCGACTGAATTCATCGATGTGCGGAGAAATCATCGAGAATTGATTTGGAAGGCCGGAGCAGAATCTATCTCATTTCTCAAAAATGTCGGCTCATTGCCCTTGGTTAAGCCTCGTTTGATCTCCGTTTTTGGTGCAAATGCTAGGCCTGTATTGATTGGTCCTGGAAGTACATTTGATGACGTTCATCTTCATTCAACTTGGGATGGTCATCTGAGTTACAGCGGAGGCTCTGGCTTGAGCAGTCCTTCATATGTTGTTACGCCATATGATGCTCTCTTGCAATGAGCCCTCCATGACGGAACTCAGCTGATGTGGGCCATGAATGATATCTTGACTTCTACAGACTACATAGCAGTCATAGGCACCAGCGGCACAGCCGCTGCCAGCACGTTAGAGGGTTATGCCACTGCAGCTGAGACCTGTCTTCTATTCATCAACGCGTGGAGTGGCGAAGGTAACGACCGAACAGAACTTTCCAATACCGACCAAGACAATATGATCCTGAAAGTGGCCAACAACTGCAACAACACTATCGTCTCTGACAACACTATCGTCTCTGTGACCACAGTGGGTGCCCGTCTTTTGGATGCCTGGATTGAGCATCCCAATGTCACGGCCGTTGTCTATTCATCACTTCTCGGTGAACAATCAAGCCAGGCTATCATCAATGTGCTTTATGGTCATGTAAATCCTTCGGGTCGCCTCGCCCACACCATCGCTAAAAATGAGAACAATTATCCAGTCAAAGTCTGTCTCACCGCGGAGTGTGCTTTCACTGAAGTCGTGTACCTCGACTACAGGTACTTCGACAAACACAAAATTTCCCCACGGTTCAAATTCGGATTTGGTCTTTCGTACACCAGCTTTGAGTACGCCGCAATCCCATCCATCTCATATGTCAACGAAGCTGCGCTGGGACTTACAGCCCCTCAGGCTGCCTTGGCTCCTGGAGGTCAATTAGACCTGTGGGATACCGTGATGCATTTGCAGTTGCGGATCAAAAACACCGGAAATGTTGATGGCGCCGAGGTCGCTCACCTATACGTGGGTTTCCCCGACGAGGCCGAGCAACCTCCCCGTCAACTGCGCGGCTTTGAGAAGATATTCCTTCGCAAAGGAGAATATGACACCGTCAGCTTCAATCTACGCCGTCGTGATCTGAGCTATTGGGATGTATACTCTCAGACCTGGGTCATCGCCAAGGGAAGGTACACCTTTTGGGTTGGTTCAAGCAGTCGAGACCTGCGCAGCAACACCACTTACACCATTTCCTAAAAACTGGTCCAAGAATGTACCTTATAGTCTAGCGCCTAGGCTATGCCACCTAGGTATTGTATGTCATTTAGAGTTCCAAAAAACAGAAGTAAAGACGTTCTAGAGTTGAGTCTTGTTCTACTCAATGCTAGTTTAGGATAATTGAAATACTATTCCGACGTGAAAGCCCCTATTTCACCCCAATAGTATGAGGTGCCGGGGCCAACTTCACATTCAAACTACCTTTCTCCCAAACAACAAATGAGGGCTGCTTGATCCATTGCTTAGAATCGGGAGAAATTTCCATATCAAAATTCCAGATCATCCGGGCCAGGATCAATCGCATCTCCGCGTATGCAAGACTAATTATGGTCAGTAACTAGGCATTTTACATTTTCTAGGACAAGTCCTACTTGCGACCGAGGCAGTTGCGTGGCCCCACGCTGAAAGCTTGCAGTGCATTTCTATTGTCGGATTCAAATTCGGAGGCACCCATGAACCTCTCCGGAATGAAAGCATCGGGGTTCTTGAAATTTGCTGCAGAACGATGAGCTGCTAGTATTGGTACTCCAACAGCCGTCTACAATGGGTCAGCTTTTGGACATCACTTCAATATATCAAAGTGTAATTTACTCCTCCAGGTATCCATCTCCCGCAGATAAAATCACCTTTGCCCTCGACCATTCGTGGGAACCCATACGGGACAGGAGGATACATCCGGAGACTTTCGTTCAGAACAGCGAGTGTGTAATTTAGCTGATTAACAGCAGACCAGGTGATCTGGTCCTCGGAAGTGAATCCACCTCGGATCTCTGCTTTGAGTTTGTCAAGAACACCAGGAACAGTGAGTATGTAATAGGTCACACCGGACAATAAAGTGGCAGTAGTCTCCGAGCCTGCAATAATGAGCACATAAGAGTTGCTGACAAGCTCATCTTCGCTCATTCCCTTCTCAAGAGGTTGCTTGAGCACGTTACTGAGGAAGTCCGGGCGTCCGTTGTCCCCATTAGCCATGCGCACCTTTACTTTCTCCTTTGTCATACTATTCTGATGTTTCTTTTGCTCTCGGACCTCTTTTGGAACGATCCATTTCATTAGGAAGTTCCCAGCGGGGACACGCCGAAGAACGTTCGCCCAAGCGGCCGTGCGGAAATGACTGAAAATGACCGAAACCCAAAAATGATACTGCGAATTTTGGAGGCACCCGAACGATTCTCCAAATGCGAGATCACCGATAATATCGAATGTGGTATAGTTATACCAGCATGTCATGTCAACAGTGACACTACCGGACTCGGCAAGTCCATGCAGCCGTTGAACCAACAAGTCGACATAGCCCTTAACTATAACTTCCTGGCGCTGAAGACTGCCTTCTGAGAATCCATGAGACAGTGAACGTCGATAGCGGGCGTGGGTTAGATCGTCGGTTCGAAGGATGCTAGGGATGTGGTTCGGCCCAACAGAAACATGACGTTGGTCCTTTGGGCGCTGGGGTTTGCCGGGGCGAATGGCGAATATTTCTTTCCACGCTTCGGGATTCGTGAACGTCACTTCATTTGGAGCGATACGGACTGTGTCGCCGTACTTTTCATGTAGTTTTTGTGCATCCATTGGCAGGCTGCCACCCAATACGGATCGAAAGAAGGGGAGCGATGTGGCTGCATTGGCTTTGGGTCCGGGAAAGGATGCCAGAGGGTGAAAGTAAAGGTTGTAGATAACCCCTCCGGCTAAATAAATAACGCCCTAAAATTGTCACTATTAGAAACTATCTAGGCACAGTTGTTTGTGATAACTAACAAGTAACACCAGAAGTATACACCAGCTAAGCACCGGATTGACGTTTGCACATGATAAAGGCATCGATGGAATAAATCCTAGTAATATCGTCATTTTAATCGATGTGTTCTCCCAAAGTTGTCTAAAGGATGGTTGGTATTGTCAGCTTGCGAATAAATACAACCCTGCTAGCCTCTGGATTAGGAATTACCATTCTAGGAAATAAGTTCGGAATATCGACAGGGATTATGATATGGCTGTCAAAATACATTCGGAATATAAGTCGGAATATTTTACCGGAAATCGGTTCGGAATTAGAGAAGTACATTATTATTTTTTGGAAGGGTCTCCATACTTCCTAGTTATGAGGAGATTTTCCAAGTTCCCAAAGCCAGTATTCAAGCTCTGCTCTCCACCACTGGAATGTCGTTTGTTAATAAAGAGATTGACTCGAATACCCCGCATTCGTTGAATAAGAATTTCCCAGAAATCAAACTGAGGACGTGAAGGATTTCTTAGAATCGTCTTGGAAGGGAACTGATGCAACTGTTGGATGCTTAGATATAAGACGATATAAATATAGAAGCTGTCAATATCGGCCTTTCTTATAAATTCTCACAATCTACTTCCGAGTTGTAATTTTGGACGCCCTGGTTCAAGAGTTTTACCCCGCCCCTACCCCCCGAGATAAACCCTGGTATCTAGTGCTGATGTAGAATTGCTCATACATGCTTGCACTTCATAATCTAGGGGTTATAGTATATAGGATCGAGGGACAAAAGAGAGTGAGTTTTTTATTGGCCCAAACTATCTATCTATAGAGGGGTTGCATGTCCAAGGCCACACCATGACGCACTCTTTAGGCACAAGCACCGAAGAATCCTCCCGTATTTCGCAAAGCCATACATAGAATCAATATTAACTTCCCCATTTCTAATGTATATGGTAAAACTGACACATATTTATCGGAATATAAAAGAAATATCAAAAAGAGATCTAAACAACGTGTAAAGACTTATTGACATAATGATACTAGCGGTTATGCATCGTCTTACTAATATCCAGCGCTTTGATCGAGAGCTCTTGCTGAGAAAAGACCGCGTTATTAAATCCTCTATATCTTCTAAAGTAATCGGCCATATGTTATCTAGAATGGCTATATTACATCCCAATCTAAAAACACAAGAGCTATTATATATATGTTTCTATTAGTACGATACACTGATCAAGGGGCCAGGGCTTAGAACCGAGGTTTCAGATATAAATGAAAGGGCAGAGCCTATGCAAGGCTTAGTTTGCAGCCGAAAGCCGAACTTCGAGGGGGGCTTTTTGTTCTCTGTATGCTTTGTGTTTATCTACGTAGCGAGGTATTTAAGCTTCCACTTATTTGCTTAGTGTTGCTAATTTCGGGACTTCATTGCAAGCTCTAAACTCCCCCAACACGTCATCGAATTTGACATTTATGTTATGACAAATGATGGAACGATTATATTTGATTTTGGGGATAATTTGAAGGCGTGGGAGACTAGGAAGGTTCCGCCTTCTCCCGGGCATGTGCGGTTGGACAAGGATTAGTCCGTATAGTAGGCTGGATAATGTTTCACACTTGAGCCTGTTCAAGATGAGCCGCCGATTTATTACCTGCAACAGATCATCACATCCAAATATACTACAATGATAACTCATTTAGTCTCTCGGGCTTTTTCTGGGCATTTATCTACTTCATGGCCCGAGTCGTGCCCGTTGCATTTATTCTTCGCTTGTCATGTTGACAAGATTTTTCATGTGTGACATGCATACCTAGGCGAATGCATGTGGGTTTGCTACGAGGCTTGGTACTCCGTACAGTCGGTCCAATATCCTCAATTGACAGGATTTGACCTGGAATTACGAGGACAATGAAAGTAAGCAGCCAATAATTGCAGGATACAAGGATTATGAACTAAATTCCAAGTTTGTGCTGTGCGAAATGGAAGATCGCTGCTCTTTCAAGCCGCCAAGACCGAGGTCCCCTTGACGTCAGAAGCGGGATAAGAGGAGGTTGGAGTGCGCAATTAAGAGGGGAATTGTGAGACTCGGATCCGGTTTTTATAAGAAGTGAGAGTCTGGCTCTAATCAATTCTTGTTCTCCTCTTTTGTCATCTGCTGTGTGGGTGATTTCGTCTTGATCATTTATACCCAAGCTTTTTTTGGATGCTGGAGTCAAGACCACATCGAGACCCACTGTTCTGCATACATACAATTGCCAGCCACCAGGGACTGAGAATTTAAATTCCCCGATATCAGATCAAAAGCATTGACACGCTGCAGTTATGGTAGGTGCATTTCCAAGGTTTCCATGGACGCTGCTGAAGTATTCTTCCATGGCTCACCCAAGCAAAACCCGCGCGGGCCGAACAAAAATCCACGGATCGCATACTATAGAACTCATAAAAGCTAATAATTTCGCTTCCCTAGGCTCCTATAAATTCCATTCTCGAGCCGCGGCAGTCAAGCGGCGATAACTGCCCAAGCACAATCAGCGGCGGTGGGATCGCGGGTATCGTTATCGGCTCGATCGCAGGGACCCTCCTCATTCTTTGGCTGTGGCGAATATTCCGACTTCCCGGTGCGTGGAGCGGGGGCGATACACCTGACGTCGGCTACCGGCCTCCAATTACTCGCAGCAGCACGAGTAGCCGCGGACAGCGACAACGCCGCCGCCCGTCCGCGACCTACGTGGACTATGTCGAGAAGCCGACTAGTGTACGCAGCGCACGCCGGTATAGGGATCGCGATGATTTGCGCCGACCAGCTAAGGTTTATATGACGGAACCCTGAACCATGGTTGGTGGGGAATATACATAAGACTTGTGGAATGGCTGGAGTGGGTTCATTGGTATTTGCCATTCGTCTTGAACATATCCATTGGCACAGGCGTTTGCTATTTTTGTTTTGACCATTTCTCGAAGGAATGGGTGGGCCAGGGATGGATATGTTTGATGGAGCCAAGTAATTATGAGACATGACATACATATGACTGCGAGCTTTTAACTATGATGTGATGAGAAATGATTGTTGGATTGCCTGGTCTGTGCGTGTGATGCTTGCTTTGTTTTGAATTGAAAACCAGTTCTGGATGCCAACCCCCTGAGTTCGGGTTTCAGTGCATGGTCTATGTTTTAGCCCTTGTGCTCCGTAATCCACACTGCACATGTGGCTGGATGTCTACATAATCCAGTTGGACAGCTTGCTGACGGGTACCTGAGTGGTGATGGACTGCATTCCTTGGCCTGGTCTAGTAGGACTTGGCTGTGTGTCACCGCCGAGCCGTGGCGTTCGATCGATCAGAATTACCCCTAATAGAACTTTGAGCTGACAAAGTTGAATCCATCTAACGGCGATCACACGAGATGCCGCACCCGTCACCTCGCTATTTCGGCGAATAAGAGGGCGTAGGCCTTTAGTTCATTAAGCTAGTATCGTTCGCGCGATGGGAAAGTGCATTAATGAGTGGGTGTGCAGGAAGGCAAGACAGGGGAAAGGACCCACAGGGGAAAAGAACAGAAAAAAGAAGAAAGAAAAATCCGGGCGCTCAACATCTCCACCCATTGACTGGGGGGTGGACTAGGCTTCTTGGTGGCTTTTTTATTGGACCCCCTGAGCGGAGGTTCCGTATAATTTAGTTTGGTATGTTGTAACAGGTTCTGAGGAACTGGTGAACTCCGGAAATAGGTCATTGTCATCCAGTTGCTATGATTTCCCGAATGTTGAGTTCAAGGGGCACATGCATGATGATCTGTACTGAGTCCAATCTTGGAGTTATTACCCCGTGGCGACTGTTATCAACTGGGCTTTTGATCTTCATTGCATCAGTAATTCACCCTCGAATGGCCTGGGCGTGCACTAACCAACTAGTCTTATGCTGCATTTGAGTCAAGAGATTTCTGATAATGAAACAAAGAATAACATACTAATGAATATCGTATAGCCTACGAAGTAGAGTGCAGCGTATATTATTCCAAGGTTGGACCCTACCAATCCATGGAGTTCGATCCTTATCAGGGTTCTTGGCGATCAGCCAATCGGTGGGTAAGTTCCGGCCAATCAGAATCGCCCGTCTCAAACTGGTTGTAGCGGGAAACACTGGGCGAACCCAAAGTGGTTTAGCCTCATGCACAGGGCCCCTGGGGATAGCCCAATAAGGTTAGTTGGATGCGCCAAAATGGAACCCCCTAACCTAGATGGGCTAGCAAACTTGACCATAATCTCTGCAGCTTTCCCCTTACGCTTAACAACGGTGCACATAATAATAATCAGGCCCAAAACACCACTAGCCCCATAATGTGCTGAGTCCACTCTGCGCCTAAATTGGACCGTCGTGGCTGATTTCCCCCCGTTTTCTTGATATTCCCTTCTTCAACAAACTCTTAGCTCGCTGCTGGCAGACTGCCTCACACTCATTACCGTGCACTCGCACATCCACTCTTTATCGAATCTCGAGTAGTCTCGAGTCCACTCCTTTTTTTGGACGGTCCAACAGCAGCGCTCTAAGCAATCGTTTTTTTATACATCAGCCCGCCATGTTTTTCTCTCACATTGCTGTTCTAGCAGCTTTGGCTAGCTACGCCACGGCTCAAACCTCGACTGATTGTGACCCGACGAAGAAATCATGTCCTGCGGATCCCGCCTTTGGCACTGAACACACATGGAACTTCAACACGACGTTAGACGACAAGGTCTGGAATATGGCCACCGGGACCTACGAGCACGATGACGATGGAGCCCAGTTCACCCTCTCCAAGGAGGGAGAGTCCACCCTCCTGCAGTCCAATTTCTATATCTTCTTCGGCGTCGTCGAAGCTCACGTGAAGATGGCCAAGGGCGGAGGCCTAGTCAGCAGTGTGGTCTTGGAGTCTGATGATCTGGATGAGATCGATTGGGAATGGGTGGGATACAACACTAGTGAAGTGCAGTCCAACTTCTTTGGCAAAGGTAACGATACCAGCTACGATCGCGGCGGAAAGCACTACGTCGCGAACGCAGACACCGAGTTCCACAACTACACCACATACTGGGACCAGGATAAACTCCAATGGTGGATTGACGGCGAAATGGTTCGCGAACTCCCCTACTCCGACAAGTCCGCCTTGTTCGGCGAAAACTACCCGCAGACCCCCTGCCGTGTCCAATTCAGTCTGTGGCCTGCTGGACAGAAAAAGGCGGCAAAGGGTACTATCGAGTGGGCTGGTGGCCTTGTCGACTGGAATTCCGCCCCTTTCACTATGACCCTCGGCAAGCTGCGCGTTAAGGATTTCCACTCTGGCAAGGAGTACAGCTACGGGGACCACTCAGGTTCCTGGCAGAGCATCAAAGTGGCGGAGTAAGTATGCCCAGGCTAGAATCACCCTAACTATCACTAATAAGACGTAATAGCGGAAACTCGACCGTGACGGAGGAACTGAACAAGCCAGCGGCCAAGTCTTTATCAGAGAAATGGGATGATCTTGGCCAAGGGGCCCACATTGGAGTTTATGCTGGCGCCGCCGTCGTCGGTGCGGCTTGTATCGCAGCCTTCTTATTCTTCTGCCTGCGTCAGCGCCGCCAGGGCCGTCTCGAAAACGCGCTGGGCAACAACCCGGTTCCTCTTAACCGTGATGAGATGCAGAACTTCCAGAAAGACTGGAGGCAGAGCGAGTGGAAGCAGAACGGTGGTTACCAGCAGGTCGCCAACTAGCCGGCTTGTGAAGTACAGACACTAGTAACCCCCACGAACTTGCTTTTGGACCTGTATAATGAATAGTTCTGTCATTATTTTTCCTTTCGTTTCGCGCCGTGTCCGGTATTACAGATTGCCACCATGACGGCATCAATCTTGGGCATCTGTGATGGCCGACGGAGTCGGAATAATGTTCCTTTTCCTTTCGTCCCGGCTTACCGGCTTACCGGCATTTTTCTGCTGTCTTCTCTTGCCTCTGTCTCGCGTATACGTCGAGTCACTTGCTCCGCTCCCCGTTCTGTTGATATCCCCTTTTTGGTCCTCGGATCACCATTCCCTTCATTGGCGTTGTTCAGGCCGCCCTTTGCTTCGTTTGCAATCTGCCTCCAAATACACACATGTAAATATGACACCACACAAGACGGGTTTTCGTCCAACCCTTTTTCCTCCTTGATCTCAATGAGTGAGAAATGTCCGCTGAGTTTACTCAAGTTGTATCTTACCTATCAAGGACGCGATAAGCCGTTTTATATTTGGTCATGGGAGGGTGTTTAGAACTCTGAATATTTGTGGCCCTAGTGAAGTCATTCAATGACAGCTCACCTGACGATTGTAGCACGTATTACAAATGATGTGTTGCACTTGTCTTATGTGCCTTCGGGGCTATGCGTGCCCCGCGGGACTTTGGTCGTATTGGTCAACACTGTGCATATGTGGATGTGGAACGTAAATATGTAACCGCTCTCCTATTTTCTATATATATATATTTTTTTTTTTTAGAAGTACAAGAATAGTCGGCCGCTTATACGGCCCCTGTGAAACTATAATAACTCGATCCGTCTATTTGGCCTCGGATGATATTAGGGAGGTTGTGTGTAATAACGTAACGTCGTGTTGTTACTCGTTCTTTTTAGATGTACACGAAGGCGATAAAGACCATAAAGGCTCGATAAGTGGGGTCGATTCCCAAGTCATTCAGGGCCTTACATAGGTGCTAGTATCTCTTATGCTCCAAGAGGCTACTAAGGTACAGTTATATCCAACCTTCAGATAACTACATAAGATTCGCCCCCTGCGACCTAGCGCCCGGGCACTCGAGTCCTTAAGTATGAAATGGGGGTTAATAGTGCCTAGATAATATTTTGGTAGTAATAGCCAATAAAGGAGTTTCCCATGCAGCATGGTCCCACAGACACTTGAGGGATTTAAGTTGCACAAATAAACACGTCGTCATCTTATAGTAAAGACGTGGACCAAGTCATCGTAGTCGGCACAACTATCGGAACAACTATCGGCACAATTATCGGCATAACTATGGTCCGGCCCGAGTTAGAGTACGTATTCCCAGAAGCGGAAATTCCTGCGAGGTGGATCTTTAAGGCTGTGGCATAGTGGGTTCGGTTGTACCGAGATCCCCTTATAGGTCCTTATAGGATTCCATATCTTCGGCATTCGTGTCGAATTGGACAGGCGGTAGAATTAAAAATTGTGGCTGAGGAGATCTCGGCGTGGCCGATTGATACACGGCGATCATGATTGGACTTTAATTCATGCCTTGTTGTGGAACCGGGCATTCCAACACAGCCCTGGAGATGAAACAAATGAAACAACTGAAGTTATGTAATTTGTGCAGTTCATATATAAGAGCTATTTTGATTACACCTAATAAAAAGGGACCGAGGCTTGACAGTCGGTGAGGTCACCCTTTCTTTTTATAAACCTTGGGAACTCTCCTAACTTCATTCTTTAATCTTCCAAACTTGATATATTTCATCCTATCATTCTAATTGCAGCTCCAAGGTACGTTTTGAAATATTGTACAGTCGTTAACCTGGATTACGACACAAACCAGGTTTAGTGGGACACATTATTCCAACCCCGCCTTTACTATCTCACATCCTTGCATATCCCACTTTGCGATTGATCCACACAAATTCAATACATCCCGTTCGTCCAACTTGATCCAACTCCTCAAGTTAAAGGCGGATATCATACGCCATGGCCTCGACCAAACAGGTCCCAATCCCGGGCCCTAAGGGCGTCCCATTCCTGGGAAACATCTACGACATCGAGCCTGAGGTTCCAGTGAACAGCTTTGAGCGGATGGCCGATAGCTATGGTATGGATATAGACCTGCACAATTGGGAATGTATATTGCGAATCGATGGACTAATTTCTGTGTTTATTACCTTTCAGGCCCAATCTTTAGGTTGACCACCTTTGGCAGACCACGAGTATTCATCAGCTCCCACGAGTTAGTAGACGAAGTCTGCGATGAGGAGCGCTTCGGCAAAATGGTCTCCGCTGGCCTGGCTGAGATCCGCAATGGTGTTCACGACGGTCTCTTCACCGCGAATTATCCCGGCGAAGAGAACTGGGCTATTGCGCATCGCGTTCTTGTTCCTGCTTTCGGTCCGCTGATGATCCGCGGCATGTTTGATGGTGGGTGTCCCTTTCCTCTCGGGGTTGAAAAATGTGCTAGGCAAGGAAGGGACGTGTTTGGCTAACTTTCGCATTCAGAAATGTATGATATTGCTACTCAGCTAGTTATGAAATGGGCTCGGGTTGGCCCTGCAGTTCCTATCCAGGTTACGGATGACTTCACTCGTTTGACGCTGGATACTATTGCTCTTTGCGCTATGGGCACTCGCTTCAACTCGTTCTATCACGACGAGATGCACCCGTTCGTCGAGGCAATGGTTGGCTTGCTAGCTGGGTCTGGAAGTCGGGCTATGAAGCCTGCTTTGTTTAACAGCCTGCCCACTGCGGAAAACAACAAGTACTGGAGTGATATTGAGTATCTGCGGAATCTAGCCCGGGAATTAGTCGATTCGCGAAAGGAGAACCCCGTTGAGAAGAAGGATCTTCTCAATGCGCTTATCCTTGGTCGCGACCCGCAGACTGGCCAGGGTATGACAGATGACTCAATTGTAGACAACATGATCACATTCCTCATCGCTGGTAAGTGGATAAATTCTGCAACGCGCGCATTATCTCCGACCTAACCTGGAACTTTATAGGACACGAGACCACATCCGGCATGTTGTCATTCCTGTTTTACTATCTTCTGAAGAGTCCGAGCGCATACAAGAAGGCTCAAGAGGAAGTCGACCGTGTGATTGGTAAACGCAAGATTACCGTTGATGATATGTCCAAGCTGCCATACATCACTGCTGTAATGCGCGAGACGCTGCGTCTGAAGCCAACAGCTCCAATGATTGCTCTGCACCCCCACCCCACCAAGAACCACGAGGATCCTGTCACACTTGGAGGTGGAAAATATGTTCTTCACAAGGACGAGACCATTGCGCTCATGCTCACCAAAATGCACCGTGACCCGAAGGTCTACGGCCCCGACGCCGATGAGTTCAAGCCAGAGCGGATGCTCGATGAACATTTCGAGAAGCTGCCCAAGAACGCATGGAAGCCATTTGGAAATGGTATGCGAGGTTGTATTGGACGGCCTTTCGCATGGCAGGAGGCCCTCCTTGTTGTTGCAATTTTGTTGCAGAACTTCAACTTCCAGATGGACAACCCCAGCTACGATCTCCGCATTAAACAGACACTTACCATCAAGCCCAAGGACTTCCACATGAGGGCTACCCTGAGAGATGGGCTCGACCCTACGCAACTCAACACTACGCTCAGTGGCTCTGCTGTTGCGCCCACAGAGACTGGCGCTGGTAGCCGGGACCGAAAGCCCAAGGTCGTACCCGCGGATGGCAAGCTGAAGCCAATGCATATATTCTATGGCAGCAATACGGGAACTTGTGAGGCATTCGCCCGCAGGCTGGCTGATGATGCCACCGCATATGGATACGCTGCGCAGACAAGTTCTTTGGATTCGGCCATGCAGAATATTCCTAAAAATGACCCTGTGGTCTTCATCTCAGCTTCTTACGAAGGACAGCCTCCGGATAATGCGGCTCACTTCTTTGAGTGGCTCAGTGGACTGAAGGGAAACGACTTGGAAGGTGTCAACTATGCAGTGTTCGGCTGTGGCCATCATGATTGGTCGACCACCTTCTACCGTATCCCGAAGGCCATCGACCAGCTGGCCAAGGAAAATGGGGCTAACAAGCTCTGCGACATTGGCCTTGCCGATGCAGCAAACTCAGACATGTTCACCGATTTCGATGGATGGGGTGAGACCTCATTCTGGCCGGGTGTGATGGCGAAATTCGGTGGAGCTAGCCCCGAAAATGCTACCAAGTCGAAGTCTTCATTGCAGGTCGAAGTGAGCTCGGGTATGCGCGCATCTACCCTGGGTCTCCAGCTTGAAGAGGGTTTCGTCATTGAGAACCAGCTCCTTACGCCACCCGGAGCCCCAGCGAAACGAGTGGTCAAGTTCAAGCTGCCGTCAGACATGACCTACCAGTGCGGTGATTATCTCGCAGTGCTACCCGTGAACCCAAGCTCAGTGGTTCGTCGCGCAATCCGCCGCTTCGACCTCCCCTGGGATGCCGTTATCAAAGTCCAGAAGCCCGCAGGCTCAACAGCTTCTCCGTCGATCCCCATCGATACGCCTATCTCAGCCTTCGAGCTCCTATCCACCTATATCGAACTATCCCAACCCGCCTCAAAGCGCGATATCAACGTCCTAGCCGACGCTGCCATCTCCGATGCGGAACTCCAAGCTGAACTACGCTACCTCGCCTCCAGCCCCAGCCGCTTCACCGAAGAAATCGTCAAGAAGCGCGTCAGCCCACTGGATCTCCTAACCCGCTATCCTCAAATCAAGCTCCCCATCGGTGATTTCCTCGCAATGCTCCCACCGATGCGCGTGCGACAATACTCCATCTCCTCGTCGCCACTAGTCGACCCATCCGAATGCTCGATCACATTCACCGTCCTCAGCGCTCCGGCACTCGCCAATACCACTCCCGAAGGCAGCGAAAGCATCGAGCAATACCTGGGCGTCGCATCAAACTACCTCTCCGAGCTCCAAGCCGGCGAACGCGCACACATTAGCGTCCGCCCCTCGCACTCAGGCTTCAAGCCACCAGTGGACCTTGAAACACCAATGATCATGGCCTGCGCAGGTAGCGGTCTCGCACCGTTCCGCGGATTCGTCATGGAGCGCGCGGAGAAGATCCGCGGCCGCCGCAGTTCACCTGAATCAGATGAGCTGCATGATAACGAGGCTGTCAAGCCCGCAAAGGCTGTGCTGTATATTGGTTGCCGTACGCAGGGGCAGGATGATATCCACGCTGACGAACTTGCGGAGTGGGCTAAGCTGGGTGCTGTCGATGTTCGCTGGGCGTATAGTCGGCCCGCTGACGGAAGCAAGGGACAGCATGTTCAGGATCTCATGCTTGAGGACCGTGCTGAGCTGGTGAAGCTATTTGATGATGGTGCGAAGATCTATGTTTGCGGTAGTACTGGTGTCGGTGCTGGTATTCGCGATGCCTGCAAGCAGATGTATATCGAGAAGCGCCGTGCGAGACACGCCGAGCTTAAGGAGAAGGGGGAGACTCCGCCTGGTGCTGAGCTTGATGACGATCAGGCTGCAGAGCAGTTCTTCGATAATTTGCGGACAAAGGAGCGGTATGCTACCGATGTTTTTACTTAGTTTAGTGGCTTTTTACCTCTTGAATTTGATTTGGGTTGTATTATCATCATTGACCGTTTAAGCGTACAGTCTGAGGGCCTGTAAGATCCTGGCCAAAATTGATCGCTTTCGAGGATAGAAACGGCCGCCATTGGGCTCTGCACGCACGTACTATCGGTCTACATACGGGATGTGGAGTAGGAACGTAAATAATGCGATAGATTGGCTCTTCGGCCCGAGCTTAGTCGGAGTTCAGACGCCGAAACTTCCCCGATCCTCGAATGAGAAATGATTCATAAAGAAATGTTCTATGGTGTCGGACACTATCCTCCGACGGACGCTAGAATGTCCGATTTCACTTTCCAAATGCCGACGGTTATAAGCAAAAGCATTAATGACATCTACTTACGTATATTCTAGTGAGACCCAAAACACCTATCAGAAGACCTAGCAAACGACACGCAAAAAGAAAAAAAGAAATGGAATTCACTTCAATCATTTGCAGTCATCGTCCCAATCTTTTGATGTATGATGAACTATATAAAACACTCCATGCGAATCCCGAATTAGGATGCGAGGAAGTAACGACTGCAGAGACGATTGCAAATCACCTTCGCAGCCTTAACGGGTACAATGTGAAAACGTCCATCGGCGGACATGGTGTGGTGGGAATCTTTCAGAACGGACCAGGCAAAACCGTCTTGATCCGGGCTGATATGGACGCCCTACCCATCGCAGAGACGACAGGCCTCCCTTACGCCAGTACAAAACGCGCAGTTGATGTCTACGATGGGATCGAAAAGCCCGTGATGCACGCCTGTGGACATGATATGCATTGTACAGCCCTGCTTGCTGCTAGTGAGTTATTTCAGTCCTGCCAACACATGTGGAGCGGAACAGTCGTCGTGCTCTTTCAGCCTGACGAGGAGCACGTGCAAGGAGCAAAGGCAATGGTCCTCGATGGTCTCTATGACCCCAATCGACACGGTGTGCCTATCCCGGATGTTGTCCTGGGTGCTCACATTATGCCTCAACGCGCGGGTATTGTGGAAACAGCCCCTGGCCCATTCAACAGTGCAGTGGATAGTCTGAAGGTTATTGTGCATGGGCGTGGGGGCCATGGAAGTCGGCCACATGAGACGGTGGATCCGGTCGTCGTAGTCAGCTCGATCGTGATGAAACTGCAGACTATCGTCAGCCGGGAATTGGACCCTAGAGATACGGCTGTTGTCACTGTGGGTGCTGTGCAGGCCGGCAGCAAAGAGAATATCATCAATGACCAAGGATTATTGAAAATTAATGTGCGTACGTTTTCGAAAAACGTCCGAGAGCATATCCTCAAGGCTATAGAGAGGATGGTGGCAGCGGAATGTCACGCGTTCCGCTGTCCTAGTCCACCAACTATTGAAAGCATCCTCTCGTGTCCCATGTTATACAACGATGAGACCGTTACCAGCACGGTTTCGAAAAGAATGGCTCTATATTTCGGTTCTGAATTCCAGAAAAGTCCTTTCCCTTCCTTGGGAAGTGAGGACTTTGGTTATCTTGCCGATGCGGTCAATGCTCCTAGTTGCTTTTGGAACTTTGGAGGTATCGATACCCAAATCTGGGATGATATGAAAAAGAAGGGAATCACGAGCCAAATTCCCGGTGAGATGCCTTATTGGACTTGCATATCAAATTGGAAACTAACAGTTGCATAGGCACTCACAGTTCTGGCTTTAGTCCTGCACTTCATCCTACTATGGAAACTGCCGTTGATGCATATGCAGTGGCAGCGTTGGCCTTCCTGGGATTATAACTCACAACATTGGATCCCTAGAATCGCTAGGAAAACCCCCACGTTGTCAAACACAGCGGTCGATTTGGATAATTTCGCATATCTCGTCTTTGGCAAAATTGAATGTCAATGCATGTAAATAGCCCTGTAGGAGCGCGTGTAAGCTTTACGGGCTGCTTATGATTATCACAGCCCCGTCCCCTCGTATAGAGTATATTATCTTGATAGGAGGTGGTGTTAAGGACATCGCGGTTCCCTTCCAGTTGATTAAGTGGGGTATACTCAATTAGTCTGAGGTGCATTGTAAAACATAACTAAAGGCAAAACTTGCGACAAAAATCAAATGTGTACCGGCAAAATTACAACTAGTTCCCAGCGCTACAGCTTCCATTATACCACCCACTCCGGTATGATCAGCTATAGATTGCAATTTTTATTTGCATATCCTCCCCCTCGTTTCTTGTGTTCTCCCTTCGGTTTCTCCAAGCTCCCCCCTCGTTTCCGCACCCGAACCAGCCAATATACACCCAAAGCCCCCGCGGCATTAACCACAATATAAACCAGGACAATGCCAAAATTCCTCCATCGGTCCTCGAATCGAATATTGACCGTGCTGAGATACTCGTTCGTATTGCTCAGTTGACAAAATTCACAGTACTCGGTGTTTTTTACATCGATCAAGTACCCACCTGATGAAGAGATGTAGGAGGCCATGTACGAGCCACACGACTCACCTGCCGGCGGGAGAAACTTGACATATTCATTCGATGCACAGACAATTGCTGTGTTTGCTACACCGGTAGAAAGAAGGCCGGAGGCGAGCCACGTGAACGGGGAGACGTAGTACATGAATGTCCAAAATCCTGGTAGGGAAGCCTTTTTGACGAGAATGCTGTTGGGATTGTGAAAATAATGAGTTAGTGATACTGTATATAATAAAGGGGGAAGGAGATACACGTAAGTCGCGTTAGGGGAGACAGAGCAAAACCTAATATGGTACATACCCGCAAAAAGTTATACAGAGCATATAACAGATGTTCCCGACACTTCCAGCCGAGTCGGCACTGTCAATTCCAGCAACAAGGATGTGCGTAAAGGTACTGGTGAACATCATAAAGGCCCAGATAAACAGGAATGCAAGACCCCCACGCGATGTAGCATCGTGTGTGAGATCAGCGTTCTGGTAAAGTCCGATAGGATAGTACCAGCACAAGTAGGCTACCAAGGCCATACATGTGTTCCAGAAGATCTCGATCGTGAGATTACTCAGCATAAAGACTGGACCATTGAGTAGGTTAGTCGTGTGTGTGTGTGTGTGTGTGTGTGTGTGTGTGTGTGTGTGTGTGTGTGTGTGTGTGTGTGTGTGTGTGTGTGTGTGTGTGTGTGTGTGTGTGTGTGTGTGTGTGTGTGTGTGTGTGTGTGTGTGTGTGTGTGTGTGTGTGTGTGTGTGTGTGTGTGTGTGTGTGTGTGTGTGTGTGTGTGTGTGTGTGTGTGTGTGTGTGTGTGTGTGTGTGTGTGTGTGTGTGTGTGTGTGTGTGTGTGTGTGTGTGTGTGTGTGTGTGTGTGTGTGTGTGTGTGTGTGTGTGTGTGTGTGTGTGTGTGTGTGTGTGTGTGTGTGTGTGTGTGTGTGTGTGTGTGTGTGTGTGTGTGTGTGTGTGTGTGTGTGTGTGTGTGTGTGTGTGTGTGTGTGTGTGTGTGTGTGTGTGTGTGTGTGTGTGTGTGTGTGTGTGTGTGTGTGTGTGTGTTTTGTAAGGACCGATAGTCACTGCATGGAGCTCGTACCTTTCCAATCATATATTTTAGATGCCCTCTCGCGCGCTTCGTAAACCTCCCGCTGGTTGATAAACTGAGGCATGATCTGCTCGCTGAGCTGCCCGAACATACTTAATAGCATCATAACGGCGTACATCTGGTTCTGGAGCCCTTGGATAGTATTTCGCGCATTGTAAAAGCTGAAGCCGATAAATAAAGCCTGGATCAAATGAACTTCAGTTAGCTATGACACATTTATATGGCTTCCAAGACATGCTGTCTTCGGTCTGGTGGGATTCTCACCGAGGCCACCGTGAGAGCAATCTTGGAATAGATATAGGACGGCGTTCGCCAGTATTGCGCTGCAACACGTTTCTGTACGACCCACCACTGATGTAAAATAGGTGCGGCATAAGACTTGCTGTTGGACTGACCGGAAGGCTGCGTTTGCAGGCTACCCCCTGTATTAATCCTTGAAGTTCGGATTTCGTGCAATTTTGCCTTGACAGCCTGATACTCATGCGAGTCTTGCCAAACCCTGGGCCAGTCCAAAGTAGTTTGAGATCCGGGTGCCGCACCGATAACCGTTAACATCCACTCGGCCGGATTGGCGCCAGGAGGACACCCCCTTGCTCCATTGGATTCCAGATACCGTATCAGAGTAGCAGAGTTTTCGCCGATTTCTGGAAAAGGAGGAAATAAATTATTAGCAAATGTATTTGTGGTATCCTAGGTCGGAACAGACCGCGAGAGAAGGGGGGGAGAAAGATTGAGCAGCCGACAAACCTCCGAAGTACACAGTTTTGCCGCCTTTCGCGAGAAGCAGCAAACTGTCAAATTCTTGGAACAGCATAGCAGACGGCTGGTGAATCGTGCACAGAATTGCCTGGCCACTACGTGCAAGTCGTTTTAGCAGCTGGCAAATCGCCCACGAGGTCTGCGAGTCTAGTCCGGAAGTCGGTTCATCCAGAAACAGAAGCAACTCAGGCTTAGCAGCCAGCTCGATTCCAATAGTAAGACGTCTGCGCTGCTCTATGTTTAGTCCTTCACCAGGGATGCCAACAATGGCATCCGCGTACTCTTCCATCTCGAGGAGCCTGATCACTTCGTCCACGTAAGCGAGTTTCTCATCCCGTGACACGCTTGTCGGCTGGCGGAGAAATGCACTAAACTCGAGTGACTCGCGCACACTGCAGGTTGAGAGATGGACATCCTGCTGCTGCACGTAGCCTGTTTTCCTCTGGAAGGAGTCATCAGTGGCCATAGCGGCGACTAGCATGGTGCCGGTGACGACACCGGTCGTGGTGCGGTTGGCGAGAACGTTGAGGAGAGTTGTTTTACCGGCTCCTGAGACGCCCTGATATTTGTCTTGTGTTAGACAAATCACTCTGCTGGCATATGCAATGACATATATATACGTACCATCAAAACGGTCAAGGTTCCAGGTTGAACCCATCCATCAACGTGATCAAGGATACGTTGGACCTCTCCTTTATTCTTGATATCGTAACATACGTCCTCCCACTGGAAGATCTGGCCCTCACTGGGATCAATTTGTGTCTCGTCTGTCGCGGCTGACTGGGTCATTGTCGCCATTTCGGTCGCGAGGGCCTCTTCGTCGTCGGCCTCGGCCATTCGGAGTGTGGATTCATTTTTAACAAAATGGCTGCGACGGAAGATGAGAACTTCTCCTTTGCTCTTAGCCATGCTGAGAAGCTCAGTCGCTCCCAGGTAAATAATTGTGAGGACGACCCAGAAGGCTATGAGGATTCCCACATTACTGGTGGAATGTCAGTGTCATTTCTCGATGTTGGAAAAATAGCTCTCACGACGAGTACCACAAGAGTGATGGAAAAAACTTACCGCCATTTGTTGGAATGGTAATATTGGAACTTGTCGTTGATGTATATGTCTCCCTGGATTGTTGTTGAGCCGAGTGTGTTTCCAACCTCCGCACAGGCTCGGTTATTAATGCCTACAGCGCTGTAGTCTGGTCCTGAGGGGATGATTACCGAGCACGCAAAATCGCGTTCGTGGAACTCGTTGATCATCAGAGACTCGAATGCGTAACTGAGCGGGTTAATATAGGCCATCCACCGTGACCATCCAGGCATGTACATGGTTGGCATCGTGAAGCCGGTGTACATGATTAGGCCTAGGACTAGTAAAGCGGCCGGTACCATCGCCTGTGACATGGTACGTGACACGGATGCAATTGTTCGGAACAGGCTGGATGTCACCATTGTGCTGAGGAAAGCAACAAAAAGGAAAAAGAATATTGGCCCAGCTTCTCGCCGAAGGTTTGCCATAAGATACAACGTGAGGTTGAAGCACAACGTGTTGAGCACTTTGTATGGAATGTCAGTCATCATGCTCGCCACAGCCTCAGCAGACGGGTGGTAGAGAGCATAACGATTGTGTTTCTCTATAATTGGCCGCTGCTCGTAGAGCGTCAATATCTGGATAGCGTTAGAGTTGTACAAAACAGCATTCATTCCATTGGCCTTCTTACCTCAAGAACACTAGCAAAGGCGCTCAACAACAGAGCGAAAAATATCAACCCCCCTCGTCCATAGAAACTGTTCGTGTCGTTATGTAGATTGAAGAAGACGCTGCCCAAGACCAGAGCCATGATAGAATTGCCTCCGAGCTGGATATACGTCAAGGAAGGATCCGCAAGCAGGCGCTTCCACCCGCGCCAAAGACACAGGGATGTCTGTTGCATGTACGACAGCGTATATGGGGATTTGATTGTTTGGCCGCTTGCCTGTTGCGCCTTACGCGATGCCGCGAACTCCTCCAGAAATTCGCCCCCAAGGGTAAATTTATTTTCGTACGCCTCAATTTCAAGCATCAGTTCCTGGTGCTGGCGGCTTTTCTTCCATCTTTCCTCGAATTCTGTTGCTGTGCGCGGGGCTTTATCTTCATAGCCTTGACGAATGAGACGTTCCTTCGGGCTTGTCATTGAGGTGAGGAAATCGGGTGTTGTCTGTCGCTTGGGGCCTGGAGATATTCACGTTAGGAACAAGCAAGCACAAAACGTAGGATCAAGATACTGTGGAGTCTCACACTCAAAACCCAACTCTTCAAAATATGCCCGTCCTTCAAATGTGTTTCCGAAGAAGACCTGGCGTCCTTCATACAGGACCGTGACCTTGTCAAAAAGCTTTCCCGTGGTGAGCTGATATGAAGAGCATGAAAGGGGAGTATTCCACATACATCATATGCTTCTTGAGGTGCTTGATAGAGGGAAACCAGAACTGTGGATTGTAAAAGTTCGGTGGCCGTGCGAAGCGTTCGACAGAATTCCACGGCATTGGCGCTATCCAATCCGCGCGTACTGTTATCCCAGCATTGTAACGCAGCATCGCTTAAGACTGCTTCAGCGATACTAACACGTTTCCGTTCACCTCCACTAATTCCCCGGATGAAGTCATTGCCTACCACGGTAGCCGCCGTGTGCGAGATGCCAAACATGGCCATGATGACGTCCCGCATAAGCGTGGAGAATTCCTGGGTCTTCAGCCCGGCAGGCAACTCGCGCGGTGCTCTGGCATGGGCTGCAAAAGACAGCGTGTCCCCGACAGATAGCATAGGGAAATGCACATCGTTCTCACCGGCGAAAATAGCCTCTCCCCGGAAGTAAGTGTGCATCTCTTTGCTGGATACGCCTAGTCGCAGGAAAATAAGTAAGCAGGTGTTTTCGAGATCTCTAGTGAGTGAGTCCGGGATGCTGCCATACATACCTCGATAATTCATCATGACCTTGTCGCCCAAGAACAACCCTTCCATCTGCCCAGCAATCGTCTTAAGAATAGTCGAACACCCTGAGCCTGGAGGCCCAAGCACCAAAAGCATCTCGCCAGCGTTCACCAGCCCCTCGAACCCGTGGAGGATATCGATTCTTCGTTTGCGCCGCTGCTTCATCAGCGAGAGGATGCCGTTGCCCACGCTTTTCTGGTAGTCGGTGGACATGCCGAATCCATATACATCAAGACCACGGAAGGAGACTCCGGACTTCCGTCGCCGTCCTGAGTCAGGATTGTCGCTCTCGTATCGAAGGAGTGCTTCTACCCAAGCGCGAGTGTTGAAGGTGGAGGATTGTGGGTCAAGATTTGAACCGGGGACAGGATGGAAAACATCATTGCAGGGCTTGGTCACTTCCGAGCACACAGTGTGGCGTGAGACACGGCTTGCCAGCCTGCGAATTGTTTGGTCAACATTGTTGCCCTCGTTTTCTCCTTCGTTTTCTTCCAGGCTAGGATTTGAAGCCCAGGGATGCTTGGAGTATTCTATTGGAGCCGTGCTCTCTGTCATGGTGGCGTGTTGCTCTGAAGATATTAGTGCATCTGCGGGAGGCCCTGTGAATGTAGATAATGATCGTGAGTTTTATTCTCATTTCTTGCGGTTCCTCGGCGCACCGAGAGGATTTTGTACTGTGATCAAATGCCCCTATTAATGATATACCTGAGAACTCTTCCATTTTCAAATAAAATAAGATTTCGGTGTTCGGGAATTGCAGGCTCACGTTTTTCGGTGTTCGGTGATGCTAAAAAAGGACTCAAAATGATTCTCCACCATGGCGCCTCCAAGTGTGTTTAGGAGTGAAACCGACAGGCTTAATAGATTTAAACGAAGTATGACATATCGTATAGCCAATAAATTGTACTAACCTCTCTATTTCTCGAGGATTCTTCTCTTCATTTGTGTATTAATGTACTACCACAAGATGTCCGAGTCTCAGAAATTCCTAGAGCCTTTGCCGTTGAACTACAGCCTGGCGAAAAGGAAGCTGCGCATCATAATCTTCTGGCTGATGGTTTTTTTGGACTCCTTTCTCTTGCCCATCGGGCTCTACTACCTGCTGACCAGAATTACGACCTGGTCCCTCACGACTGGTACTCTCTCCTCTCGATTTTATTCCGTTTGATATCTAATCGAGCATTGTGCTCCACAGTCTTTGGTGTGGTGACTCTCACCATATTCGGAACATTTGTGACCGAATCATTGCAGAGATCGTGGTATCTATGGAGGAAAAAATCCAGCTGTCGCGTTCCCAACGCAGGCCGCTACTATGTGACAACCCCTCAAGATTCCGCTCTCCTGACTATACTTGTAATGAGGATTTCCTCTGACTCAATCCATTGCAGTTTGATTTTACCCATTGGAATGTCCTCGTCTGCTGGGTTATTATCATCACCGAACTCGTTATCGGAACCATTCCAGATCCTCCCTGGATGCGCATCCTGGCTATGCCAGTGCCTTCGATTTTCCTCGTCTTCGCACTCGAGATGTTATTTTTCGAGGCCATGTACGTCTTCGAGCAGCCCGCCCCGTTCCGCATTTCCTCCATTCCGAAAGGGGACTTAATGCGTCCCGCCCTCTATCCGCTTCTAGAAGATATCATTGCGGTAGATGGCCAAGGAGGAACCAGGTTCAGGGAGCGCCTGGATCAGAGATACAAAGCGAGCCCACCATTTCGCAGCATGCTGCACAGAGTGACAATGCTATGGGCTGTTCCTCAAGTGGTGGTAGCCGGGGGGACGTTGGCAGGGATTTTTATTGCGGACCGTGAACTGGCTTACACGGTATGTGCGTCTGACCTCAAAAGTATGACATGTAAAGAGACTGAGATTATGTGGTGACTCTTTACAGCTTGGCTGGTCTGTACCTGCTATTTGGGCAGGACTCTGGGTTGTGCTGACGGTAATCTGGATTGGGGTGGAGTTGAGGCGAGAGAGGCACTACTGGAGGAGCTTGCGATTGACCCAGGAGTTGCATGGAGAGGCAGAATGCAGCAGTTCGGTCGCCGTAGATGCTATCGAAGATGCCACTTGATCAGTTAACTTATACCACTGCATTGGCTAACAAGTGATTTGATCGGAAATTCTTTTGTGTATTCTCTGTCTTTTAGATATACAGACGAATCTACTCTTGATCATGTTTTGAACATATCTCCAATTGCTTCGAACAAAAAGAACTTCACACACAAATAATCTCATTAACGTATTCGGCAAGCGAGCTGCGTGTGTAATTTATTGCATTTACTATGTGTTTAGGGATGCGGAGCTGGCTTACACGCGCAGCCCGCTTTACGTTAGGCTATGGGGTATGAAGAGGGCCTAAGGAATTACTTTCTTCATCCACTCAAAGGTCGAGACTCATCTGGAGAATAACTGCGCCCCGTTGGATATAGATAACTGATCCTCGGTGAGACATTACCGAGTGAGTGTCTGGCTATAGAGTTTGACGGCACACCGAACACCGAACACCGAGCCCCTCAACACAATAAGCACGCTCCACTTTGAAGCTCTAAGCCGACATCGTTTTATATGGATGAACAGTCGTACGGTGTATAAGTAGCGATATCATCCCAAAGCAGACCTCAACATCATTCATTAATTTATGTTTATACTATCTCTACAAAGCATAACTGCTAGTTGAAAGCGATGAAAGACATGGAAAGCATTCCTGGACCAAAACGTAAGTAAGCAAGTAGTTCTCACAGTCGGAACTACTACTACTGTTGAATTTATCTTTGTTTTTTTCATCTTTACTGACTGGTCATTTATATAGCCCTGCCAGTGGTGGGAAATCTGTTCGACATCGACCTCGAGAATGGCCTACAATCTATTATCAAGATGGCGCACGAGTTTGGTACACTTCACTCTTGCCTGAATGTGAAATAGAAGTTAATATCACTAATCAACCACTCCAGGGCCTCTCTTCCAAATCACCATCAACGGCCAGAAACAGATCTTTGCCACGAGCCAGGCTCTGGTCGATGAGCTTTGTGACGAAACCCGCTTCCACAAAGCCGTCATGGGTGGAATACAAAAGTTAAGAATGCTGGCTAAAGATGGCCTATTCACGGCATACCACGGAGAGCGCGGTTGGGGCATTGCCCACCGAATTCTGATGCCTGCTTTTGGCCCGCTGCGGATCAGGGACATGTTCGAGGATATGAGCGATGTTGCGCAACAGTTGTGTTTCAAGTGGTAAGCATCCCCGAGCATCTGTCCCAACAACCAAACTGGAAGATACAAGACCGGCTGACTAGGTTGGTTGGTTGTTTTTGGTACAGGGCCCGCCAGGGAAGTTCGACGAGTATCAATATCTGCGATGACTTCACCCGCCTCACATTAGACACCATCGCCCTCTGCACGATGGGCTTCCGATTAAATAGCTATTACAACAGCAATGCATTGCATCCGTTTATAGAATCCATGCTATACGTGCTGAAGGAAGCCGAGCTCCAGTCTACGCTCCCCGGGGTTGCAAACTGCATGCGTGTCAAGGCGCAGCGGCGCATGTCCAAGCACATCGACGCGATGAGAAGCATGGCCCGAAATCTCATCGAGGAGCGCAGAGCCAAGCCCGAGCCGGTCGACGACCTTCTGAACACACTGCTGAACGGACGGGACCCAATCACTGGTGAAGGTATGAGTGATGATTTGATCATCAGCAACATCATCACGTTCTTGATCGCAGGCCATGAAACCACCTCCGGCTTGCTGTCTTTCACATTTTATTACCTGTTGCAAAACCAAGATGTATTAGAGCGGGCCCGGAATGAAGTTGATGAGGTTACCGGCGTGGGACCGATCACGGTACAGCATCTCGCAAAGCTTCCCTACATCGATGCAATTATGAAAGAGAGTTTGCGCCTGATGCCCACCGCCCCGGCCTTCACCGTCACACCGCAGAAGCCGGAGGTGCTGGGCGGTAAATGGATGATCAATACTGGAGATTCCGTCAACCTACTGTTGCCTGTGTGTCTGCGAGACGAGACCGTCTTTGGGCCTGACGCGGGGGAGTTTCGCCCGAACCGCATGCTGGAAGAGAACTTCTCCAAGCTCCCACCCAATTCGTGGAAGCCCTTTGGCAACGGTGAACGCGGATGTATTGGCAGGGCATTTGCCTGGCAAGAAGCTCAACTGGTGGTTGCCTTAGTCCTTCGAACGTTTGACTTGGCAGCAGAGGACCCTTACTACAAATTGCGCATCAAAGAGACCCTTACCATCAAGCCCGATGGCTTCCGGATCCGAGCCACTTTGCGTCACGGCAAGAGTGCCACGGCGCTCTCCCAGCATAACATATCGGTAGGCGCTGCTGCGAGCCCGGCATCGTCAACGTATCTCGCTGGGAACGAGAACGGCCGGGATGCAGCGGGAGGTCAGCCAGTTTCCTTCTTCTACGGTTCCAACAGTGGAACATGCAAAGCTCTCACCCACCGGCTAGCATCAACCATGATGACCCGTGGATTTACCGACCAGAATATTGCCCCACTCGATAGCGCCGTAGACAATCTGCCGAGAGACCAGCCAACGATTATCATAACCACCACCTACGACGGGCAGCCCACGGACGATGCGAAGAAATTTGTCGCCTGGCTCGAAAGCGGTAATTCTCCGTCTCTTCAAGGCGTCTCATACGCAGTTTTCGGCTGTGGCCATCAAGACTGGACCAAAACATTCTATCGCATCCCGATCTTGATAGACAACCTAATGTACAAGGCTGGAGCCACGCGGCTCGCAACGCGAGGGGCAGCCAACGCCGCCATCAGCGATCTCTTCTCGGATCTCGAAGTGTGGGAGGAGACCAATTTACTGCCCGGCCTCCGGGAGAGTTTCTACCCGCCCAATAACAGCAACTTCGTACCATTGGAGCCGCACCAACTCCAGATCAGCATCAACAAGCCCACAAGGGTGGGTATGCACCGGGACCTTATTGAAGCCAAGGTGACTGCCATCCGGACGCTGACCAGCCCCGGGGCCCCGGAGAAGCGACATCTGGAATTCTGCATCCCAGGCGAAACTACCCTCCGCCCAGGCGACCATCTCAACATCCTCCCAGTCAATCCGCCCAGCACGGTTTCGAGAGCGCTGGCTCGATTCAATCTCGCACCGGATCACAGCATCACATTCGAGTCGTCCAATGCGCTCGATCTACCCCAGGCTACACCCGTGTCAGCGGCCGAACTGTTCAGCTCATATCTGGAGCTGTCTCAACCGGCAACGCGGAATGTAGGTCCATAATAATATTTTTAACTTGACTCAGATGGAACGCACTTGACTAACTAAAGAAACTACAGAACCTCAAAGAACTCGCCTCAACCACACCGTCAGATGGAGAAAAACAAGAGCTGCTCCATTTATACGATTCTTACGATTCACTCATCCGAGCGAAGCGTGCCTCGGTCTTAGATCTCCTCGAACAATTCACCTCAGTGACACTTCCTATCACCACATTTATCTCCATGCTCCCCGCTCTACGCGTTCGCACTTACTCCCTCTCCATGGCCCCCTCCTTCAAGCCCTTACACTATTCGCTCACCTTCTCCGTCATCAACGAGCCAGCATGGAACGGCAATGGTCGGTATCTAGGCGTCGCATCGAACTATCTCGCATCGCTGAACTTAGGGTCCATTCTCTACATATCCCCACGACCCGCCAAAGACGCCTTCCATCTCCCGACAGACCAGTCGAGCAAACCGATCATCATGATCTGCGCAGGCAGTGGCCTTGCCCCCTTCCGCAGCTTCATCCAGGATCGCATGTTGTGGCAGCAACAGGACAAAACACTCGCTAAGGCGCTCTTGTTCTTCGGCTGTCGCAGTCCGCAGCTGGATGATCTTTACCACGACGAATTATCCCAGTTCGAAGCCGCGGGTGTGGTTGAGGTCCGGAGGGCGTACAGTAAAGTCCCAAATCACTACCTTGCCAAGGGATGTCGCTATGTGCAACACCGGTTGCTCACAGAAACCGAGACCATCCAGGATATGTGGGCTCAGGATGCGATAATCTATGTCTGCGGTTCGGGGAACTTGGCCAAGGGGGTCAAGGCTGTATTGGAGAGTATGTTGGGAACATTATATGAGCGATACATTACGGAGATTTTCTAGATGGATATTGTGTTTTGTTAGTGGTTTCTGTCGAAAGCTATGTTACAATACATGACTAGGAACCCGAGTATTCAACACCTCAGAAAATACATGGACCGCTATGATAGTGGGCCCCATACAAATTGCATATTAAGCTTAGTCAGTTATGCCCTAGCAAATTGTCAAATAGGGGATTCTTGTCATTTTAGTTAGTTAGAGTCATATATATCTGTCATTTTGACCATACATTGCAGTACCGGTGATTTCCGACAGTTTCTTCTAGGGCTAAATTTGACAGCAATTTTTGTATTGGGTGGAGTTTTAGCTGTTTTCTTTTGGAATATATCTGAAATGCTGATGATCGCTTTCTATTTACTGAGTATATTGAAATTTCAGAATCTGAATATTAGAAAAAAAAATCCACCATCCAATCCTAGCAGAGTTGTTTCAGAGCGGTTTCAGTAGTTCGGGTTTCGCAATGAGTTGACTTGAGTGAACCCGTGGACCCGTGGACGCACAGGTAGATTACGTCAGAAATTATGCCGAAACCCGAGACTTCGAACTCCGGAGTTCGGCCCTCTGAACTTCCCCACGTTGTCCTAACATATCACCCAACACCGAAATTATCCCTGGATATGCCAGTCTTTGCCGACAATGAAGACCCAGAATGGAGCTGAAGCATCAGAAATCAAGACTTGCAAGACTTGTGACCAGTGTAGGAGCCGGAAAGTCCGCTGCATCAGTACGTTGATCCCCCCTTTTTGTCTCGAGAACATTGATTGTAATAATAGCTATCTTTTAGTGCCACCCGGACAACGTATCAGATGTACAAATTGCATTGTAAGATGGTGAGTATTCCAAGTAGTCGTATCGGCAACTGAAACATTTCTCGCTCTAGAAACGGAATGAGACCTGCCATTTACCCCCGAGCAAGCGTAAATTAAGGAAATCTGCCCCTGAACCTAACCGTATGTACTTCCGACTCGAACCCACCTCTGATTTAATTCACGGACGAGATGCCTAAGCAGCATTGATTAGATGCGACAACCAGTCAGCGGCACCAGAGGCCAGTCTTCGAGCCCTCAACTGAAGCAACAGGCATTCAAACGACTCTCCCACTGATATTCCTTGACCAGTTGTTGGAAAATCATGGTAGTAACGGGGTATTTCGGGATACGTATCCGTTGCTAAGGGTCAGTTGTTCAAGATTTTCTCTAATAATCTCTCTTAAACTGACCAAAGATTTGCACCCAGGCATCTGACCATGATGGTATGCTACTGCAAAAGACCATATCTCAAGGAGCCCCCAAATTCTGACGGTTCTTTAATTTCAAGTAACTAGTTCCAGCCTTGCTTTTTTCTCCGAGCGTCGAATTCGCTCCTTGTCGCAACAATTGGGGAATGACCGCCTCAACCAGCTTGTAGAGACCATCGAATCTATCATCCGATCTCGGCTTCTCGCACAGGGCCCATCTTCTCCATCGCCCATCTCTTTTAGGCAGCCATCGGATATTGAGCCGGTTTCACCAGACAAGATAAGGCTATATACCGACTGTAAGTTGATTCATCCCTGTCCACTCCCGTCCTCCCATTGTTGATCCTTCTGGGAAACTTGCGCAGCCTACTTCAACCAACTGCACCCGACATATCCTTTTCTAGATCGTGAGGAGTTCGAGGATAGGGTATTTGGGCCCAATCTGTCTGAGAATTTGTGTTCAAATTCTGCGTTTTCGGCCCTGTATCACACTGTTCTAGCGCTAGGATGCCAGTATCATGAAGGCGGAGCATTTGATCCTGGGAATGGAAAGGCGTGGAAACTTTTCCAGGTGTCTTTGGGTCTTGTCTCGGATATACTGCTGCCGCGTGGAACCTTGATGAGCCTTCAGGTAATGTTATTTGGGGTGGTTACTTTGGCAGTTTGCTGACAACAAGATAATAGGCTCTAATGGCGATGGTACGTGGCGGAGACCCTGACACAAGTAGTGAAAGGTGATGTGAATGGAGTTGGCTAATACGATGAGTTGTGTTATCCAGTCAATATTCGCTATGACGACCTGTTGTCTTCAAATCGACGAAGTCCTGCTCATGGAAGCCACCCGAATGATCCAAGGCCTTGGTTATCATAGAGCTCTGGCCAGTGGGGACCAGCGACACAAGAACACCTGTCACAGAACCTTCTGGGTACTATACTACATGGAAAAGCAAATGTCTTTCCACGGCAACAAAAGCTCAGTAAGTAACTAGAAGCAATAGTCAAAATGGTGTTGACATTGAATCAGATGATCTCGGACTATGATATCGGTTGTCCAATTCCCGACGTCCCAGAATCTGTCTTCGGGGAGTTCAATTGGTTTCTGTCAGCCATTACGCTTGGTCGGATTCTCTCGCAGGCATATACATGTCTCTTCTCAGTCAGTGCCGCTTTTCAAAGCACTGAGGCGCACCATGTCATGATCGATGAGATTGATGCTCGGCTAAAGAAATGGCGAACAGCGGTGCCTGTGGGCTTTCGACCTGGGATGCCACTTCATGACTCGCACTCCCTGTCTTCTTCCTTCACGCAGCCGAGCATCAAAATGATCGTTCTCCATATCAACTTCTCCTACTACGCTTTAATCATCGCCCTAGCGAGGCTTGATATCAACATAAGCAGACAAACCCAGTCCCGCAGACAGGAAAAGAGCAAACGATTACTCATGGATACCGCAAGAGCAGTCGTGGAAGGAAGCAAGAATGTCGACATAGCTGCCTACACGCCAAATTTGTAAGTAACGTTACCTCCCGATGTCTCTCCGTGGTGGAAGAGAGACGTAGTGTCTGACGTTTGTGCTAAGTCGGAAGCTGACTTGTGATATAGCATCCTGGCCGTTTTACCTCTTGCAGCTCTATTTATCCTATTTGATTTTGTAGTCCATAATCCAACACACCCGGAAACCCGCAGTAACCTGGCGTTGCTGGATGTAGCAGCTGGCCACTTCAGTCTGTTAGATTACAAGTCTGGAGGATTCTTGCCCGGGTCAATTCTCACCGAATTTGCACATATCGCACGGCAGTTTGTCAGGGACTTTGACGTTAATCAATTGCGACCTCCACAGCAAGAACCCACTGAGCTGGGCTCGTCGATTACTGGATTCCCACCTGTTGACACCGAGGTAAACCATCGTTTTGAAATGTGAGATACGATTGTTCTGTTGCTAACCTTCATCAGGTTTCCATGCAGCCAAGTGAAACAAACAATGATAACACTGCCGTTGGGTTACAGCATGATATGATAGAATCGTGGTCACCAAGGGACTTCCTATACTACCCCATAACGCCAGAGACGACCTTGCATGGTGCGCCCGAGAATCCGAGGACAACCCCATATAATATTCAAACTTTGTTTGGATTCATGGTCCCAGAGTTTGGACATGATCAGTAGATATAAAGGTATCAAATCGAGCTTTGCGGAAACAACTTTATTTACTGAATGATTAGCTAGAACTGCACCCGAAAGAAGATTTTATTAATACGCCGAGACTGCCGATATCAAATATAAACCGCCATCCATAGGTATAAAAGGAGTTCAGGGCCCTTCCAAAATCACCCCCCCTCCTGACAATTCCCGATACTGTTGCGAATTTCTGCATAGATCAAATCTTCCATCGTAGCCTTTGGCAATTCATCAATTAACCGGCACACTCGACAGGCGGCATTGATGCTCAGAATGTGCTATGTGAATCGAATAGTCGGAAGATTAATTAATAATGTATCAATCCCATCACAAACTGCTGAAGTAGAGCTATCGTGATCCTCTCGACATCTCGGCATCTCGGAGATATTTAGTGGCCGTAATCCCAAGGCAGAAACTTTCAGCCAATCAGGATGCAGTTCCTGAAGAACCCCGGGTTATCCACACATTGTAAAACTTCAAATGCCGAAAGCCAATCAGATCAATGGCCGAGATGCCAGGTCGATGGGATGAAGATAGAAACTTTCAGTTTCGAGTGTCTGGAACGTTTTTTTTGGCATTAAATTACAGAAAAGAAATCCATTGTCATTTATATACCGTGAGTCAGACTCCCTATCTCACATATCATATCCGGAGCCCTCATTGGCTGCCGATGTCAAATTTGCGCTAAAACAGAGTCGGATGGCGTGATAGAGGCAAACCATTGCTCCCAAGGTATTCCTAATTTTATGAGTGCTCGGCCGAAATAAATTTTGACTTTAAAGAGCGGCTATATACCCAACTCTCACCAAACATCCATAATATCACACCATGACCCAAATCAAAAGCATAGCCATCATCGGGGCCGGCCCTGCTGGTGCCATTGCAGTCGATGCACTAGCACAGGAGAAAGCATTTGATGTCATCCGTGTATTTGAGAGACAGGAGAAAGCCGGCGGATGCTGGTATGTTTATGTTTCTAATATATTTACCCAATTCCAAACTAACGAACAATAGGGTATCAAGAGATGACGAGCCGCCACAGCAGTTCGACTTTGATGGTCTATCTGCACGAACAGCAGATGCACCTCTCAAAATTCCCGAGCACCTTCCGTGCCGGACGCCTGTAGTCTCACAGGACCGGTTCACGGACTCACCCGTGTACCCGACACTGGAGACCAATGTGAATGCAGGAGCCATGTCGTTCTCCCAAGAGGAGATTCCTACAGTTCGATCGCAATGGTCGATCGAGCGTCATGGCGCAGATACGCCTTTCCGGCACCATTCGGTCATCCGAAAATATATTGAGGACTTGTTTAACCGGAATGGGTATCAGGATCTTGTTCAGTACAACACTACTGTTGAACGTGCGATCAAAGATTCCAGCAGCCAGAAATGGATTCTTACATTCCGCAGGACGGAAGTTTTGGACGGTGCCAAGTCAGATTACTGGTGGTCTGAGGAGTATGATGCAGTTGTGGTGGCTTCGGGCCACTACGCAGTGCCTTTCATTCCTGTGATTCCCGGTTTGAAGGAGTTTGCTGCGAGATATCCCGGTAGTGTTGAACATACAAAGCATTACCGGGGCCCTCAGAAATACCAGGGAAAGGTAAATGAAGTTTCCATCATGTCATTCTGCCACCCGCTTACACATCGCAGAAAGTCATCACCATCGGGGCGTCTGTTTCTGCCGCTGATACAGCAGTGAGCCTAGTTGATAGTGCCCAGACACCAGTCATTGCTGTCGTGCGTGGTCGTTACAACGCCTATTTCGGAGATCTCGCTTTCCAGCATCCTAAGATCCAACGTCGCCCGCCCATCTCACGCATTACTAGTAATGATCAAGGCGAACGGACTGTGCATTTCGAAGATGGAACCTCTGAAACCGGTGTCGACCATTTGATTTTTGGGACTGGATTCAGCTGGACTCTGCCTTTCTTGCCTCAGGTTGCCACGCGGAACAATCGTGTGCCGGATCTCTACCAGCACGTCTTTTATAAACATGATCCTTCGCTGGTTTTTGTCGGCGCTGTGAGTCTATCGAGCTGAAGTTTCTTTTCTCTACCCCGATAGAAAGCTAATAAATACCCTTAGGTTGGTGCTGGGTTGACTTTCAAAGTCTTCGAATGGCAAGCCGTCGCTGCCGCACGCGTTTTAGCCGGCAAAGTGAACCTGCCCTCGATCGCCGAGCAGGAAAAATGGGAAACCGACCGTATTGCACAAAAGAGCGATGGCCCCGGATTCACAGTCCTCAACCCAGAATTCGAGCCCTACTTCGAGAGCCTCCGCGAACTTGCGGGAGAACCTCATGGTGGCGTTGGACGGCGCCTACCTCGGTTCGAGCAGAAATGGCTTGATGATTTCAACGAAGGCCATGTGCGCAGGAAGAAAATGTGGCGGCGAGCCAATCAAACCGCTCGATTGTAAATCTGACCGTAAGGGTTACTGCCTTCGAGGGGGGTTCAAGGAGTACTCCATACTCCTTAGATAGATAGAAAGACGTGCAACATATATCACAAATAAGTTGCTAAGCAAGGAGAAATCGAATTATCAGTTTCCACTTTCCCTATTTGTCTCACGTTAGTACCACTTACCCATATTAAATAGACCAATAGAGCCAAGAAGGATCGACGAATGAGTCCATCCCTGTAGCTGAATGCTTAGGCCGCCGACTCCACTTCTCAGGCCAATATCCCCAACATACGGCAATACGGGCTTGGCACTTTCCCCCCGTGTTCAGGAGTTACCTAAAAAGAGGCCTTGGGAACATCGTGATTTTTCATATGCCCTTAAGAATCCCTGGCTTTTCTTTCCCTATAATTATCTCCTAACTATCCCGTCCCTCTCCATTGATACACCTCTCTCTCCACGAACCGCGATCGACTGCACATCATCCACGTCCTAAATAACAGCTAAAATCGTGTTCTCGCGTCGCGTCGCGAAATATCCCGGACCGGATCACCCGGCAAGCGCAAATCACCATGACACCTCCCATAACGAGCAATTCCAACAGCACGCAATTCACACAGCCGGCTGAATGCTACAACTCGCGCGATGCGGTCTCTGCCATGCCCGCCAATATCGACTATTATAATCAGGTCCCGCTGTACCAGACAAAAAACAACCACAGAGATATGAAGGCTGTTTTGCAGTCCTGCTGTTCGAATGGAGTATGGATTACTGAAGATCCGGACCCTTGTACGGCGGTCTGTGATTCGACGACTTCGGCCGAGGCGAGGAAAGTCATGTACTGCTTGAATGCTCAACAGGTTGTACATGGAACCAAACTGGAGAAGAATTCGGGGGCAATCAGGCGTCCGGCTGTGGGCTGGGTGTCTTTGATGATCGGCGCAATGCTTCTGTCAGGGATGTTTACTTGATGTGATTGGAGGGGTTTGATTTTGTTGCATTTTGAGATACCCATTTGTGATTTATGGAGTTGGTTTGATGAGATGTGAACATATTGCTGTACATATTGCTATAAAGCCAACAATACATGCAAGAACCTTCTCGGGGATATATTTATTAATATGACTCAAACCAATGCGCGGATCCGAGAGCTTCGTTTCATGCACGCTTATTACATGAAACACTCAGACTCGAGATATTCTTCTCTATACCAATTACCTATTTGGGATGTTCAAGCCCTGGAAATATGGATTTCTTGGCAACCCCCCAATGAGCTTGGCAATAACAAGCAACTGATGATGCATTGGCGTGTCGAATAAATAAGCGCTTCCACCCTCATAATGCAAGCCACTCCAGCATACGCCACAGAGTATCCAATGACCCGAACTCCATATAGCCGCGAGCCTGCGTGAAGCAAAGTAGTTTGTCAAACATTCGATCCGAATGAATTTGCAATATTCCACAAGTGATGAGAATTAATGATATTTCCAACAGAGGAAAGGAGAATACCGTGACACAATCATTCATTAAATTGCAAATAGCTCTGGCAGAGGAACTTCTGACTTCATCTAACACGTCTTTCATCCGAATTCCAGCCAAACTTGTTCGCGTGCATAAGATGCGAGTCTTTAACTCCAATATTTAGGCCTGGAGACGCACTGGCAGATGATACCCGATATACTGGCAGTGAAGGAGTATATAATTCAATTATACAGAAATGGGGCTCAGGGGGAGACGGGTGTCCGAAATGCCTGAATTACACCATTTAGGCTATTATCTATAATTATCTACAATGCAACTCGAATATACCCGGGCATGTCCCCAGATTAGCCACGGAGCATTTCCGACCCCACGTTATCCCCGCCATGATTCAAAGACACCGTCACATCCATGGATCCCACATGTGCGACCAATAAAGGCTACTCTCCCAATTCATCACATACCCCAATACCCTCCAAAACAAACCAATGACCAACAAAACCATTCCAAAAATGGACACCGTTAAGGGCAGAGTGTACGCCATAACTGGCCTCGGCGGAATCGGACTAGCCGTCGCACGCCAACTACACTCCCAAGGAGCCCTCCTCTCCCTCGCAGACCTAAGCGAAAAGGTCCTCTCCACAGCGCGACAGACAATCGAAGCCGAATTCGGTTCTTCAACAGCCTCGACAATCACAACAACCGCATTGGACATTAGCAATGTGGCCGCCGTTCAAGACTGGATCGCTAACACAGTCTCGCACTTCGGGCGATTGGACGGCGCCGCCAACATGGCCGGCACGATTGGCAAGCAGCACGGTACTGGCAAATTCGTCGACCAGGATGACGCCGAGTGGGATATGTTGATGCGTGTCAATGTCACCGGGTTGATGTACTGTCTGCGCGCGCAGCTTAAGGCGATTATGGCGACTGCACCTGGGGGAAAGGGCAGTATTGTTAATGCATCGAGTATCCAGGGTTTGAAAGGGTTTGCGTTGCATGCTGCTTATTCGACTACGAAGCATGCTGTTTCTGGGTTGACGAAGTCTGTTTCGAAGGAGGTTGGGCCCACGATTAGGGTCAATGCTGTTGCACCGTGAGTATTTGTTTTTGGGTTTGATGGATTCGACTAATTAGGTTGTGTTAGTGGTTCGATTCAGACGCCTTTGCTTGAGATGGCGAAGGAAATCCAGGGCGGGATTAGTATTCCGCCGGTTAGTATCCCGCGCATTGGGACGGGGGAGGAGGTTGCTCAGACCGTTGTTTTCTTGCTCAGTGATGCTTCGTCGTATACGACTGGACAGATTCTCAGTGTTGATGGTGGTTGGGAGTAAGTTTGTGTTTTCAAGGGCATATGATGAGGGCGAGGACATGAATTATTCGGTTTAGCGCTATGGCTTTATATGCCAATGACATGCATTGATGATGTTGAACGGAATGAAATTCTCGCTAGATGATAGACATAATGTTGGGATCCGATCAAAAGCCACCGCCATGATATGTGTACAACCACTGAAAAACACGAAGAAAGGAGCATAAGGGTATCAATGCAAGAAAACAGGGCAGAAACAACGCTATGACCATATGCACAGCAATAAACCTAAAGGTCAGATATTAGCATAAGACACATGAAAATTGGAACTTCTCCTACCAAAAATGACTACTAGATAACCCCAGCTAGGAACTCGAGGTCCATAAATGAAGGCAGCATTGATTGTGGCATTTCGGCCTCCAGCAGGCACCGGCCACCCATCCTCATAGTCCAAATAGCTCCAGCCGAGCCGAGCTTGCTGCGAGAACAGTCAGTTCGAATTTTAACTCCAAAAATGACGAAAACAAAGACCCACCCCATGCTTAAACCCAATTGACGTATTCAAATAATGATAGTAGAGAATATCCGGCACGGAAGTATTCTTCCCAGCCAAGACACCCAGGCCACCAGGTGCATACACAACCCCATGATTAGAGCCATAAACCACCGTGCCACCACCATCAAGCAACGATTTCCCCTCCCTATCCTGAAAAGGACCACGCACACTCTTCGACCTCCCGACGCGAATACTATACTCCTTCCCACGCGCGGGGAACCCGTCCTTGAAGTTACAACAATTCCCATGACTAAACCAAGCATAATAGTACCCCTCTCGAAAGCTCATCCACGAGCCTTCCTCGGGCTTAGAGTCCGCATGTGGGATAAACGTCAACTGCACCGCATCTGGCTTGCCCGCATCCTTGACAGAAAGGAGATCATTCGCCAGCGGGACCTGCCATATATCCTGCCAGAAGCTTCCGTAATTGAGATACGCCTGGCCAGAGTCCTGGTCAATGATGAAAGACGCATCGATAGCGTTAGTGATCGTATACGGCCACACCCCAGAACCAGTGCCCTTGCCCGTGTTAATGACAACGCCGTGGTCGGTCCAGGGGCTGCCATCTAGGGCTGTAGTCGTTGCGACGCCAATCGCGCTGTTGCGGGACCCTCTCGTGCTCAGCGTGTAGTAGCAGTAGAATGTGCCGTTTTTTTCGATTGTGGTTGGTGCCCATGGTCGTGACCGGTTGTCTTTTGGGATTATGCTGTCGCCAGCAAGAACTGTGCCGAGCTGTTCCCATGGGCCGGATATGTTGGCTGCCTTGAAGATTGGGATGTTGATCCCGCCTTTGAAGAGGTAGTAGTGCTCGTCGTGCAGGATGATGTTTGGGTCGTGGGCTGCGATGTTTCCTGGGTTTGCGAGTGGGAAATTGTCTGTTGTTTTGTATACTTGTGGTGCGTTTTGATCCCGGGCTTGGGGTTGGGCTGGGACGGACCCCGCCAGTGGGGTTGCGATGGCGAGGATTATTGATAGGAGTTGGAGGTGATGCATCTTGGGGTAGTTATGTACATAGGAGTATGTGTGATTTGCGGATGCAGAGATTATATGAGGGGATTGTTCTGGCTGGCCGGAGGATTGGGTGTTATCAGATCGTGATACACATGGCTATTCTCCTCTCTCCAATTGATGGATATTCGAGTAGTCAAGGCAGTGAAAAGGGGAAGAGGGTAGGTGGGGTAGAAGCGGAGAGAGGAGAATTGAAGCAAGCGAGGGGGAAACACATGGTATAAATATGCAAGGAGAAAAAAGAAAAGAAAAGAAGCAGAAGCACAGTCTTCGAGCCTCAAGTTAGTTCCAAAGCCAAGTGTTTTAGGGGGGATTTAGGCTGCTATATTTGGAACGGTACCTGAGGGTACCTATGTCCAAGGCCATTTTATGCTTTGTGGGAGGTACCGTCAGGTACTAGACCCACAACCTTGTCTCAGGGCACAGGGTCCGCTCCGATTGGCTTTCATTAAAGTGACTTTACCTGACTATATGTTTATTTCATTGTTTATATTGCCCAAATCTCTTGGTTTTGATAGTATTCTTGCAAAGGCACCGCGATATGACGTACAAAGGTTGTGCATATCCAGCATCGGCCTTGGACCTCGATCTGCGAGGCTGGTTGGGTATTGAACATCGTCCCCACATAGCTAGAATGACGATCTATACCCAGTGCTATTTCACGCTATTAGGCAAGGCGCTCTAAAAATGGCAACACACAACTATCAAAGGTAGAGAAAATTAGGCCCATATTCGGCAGTACGAGTAAGGGTGCAAATAAGAATCCGAGCTAAGTGCGGCATTGTCCTTTCTCTTTATTCTGATATGCACCCCTTGCATGCCGTCAATCCTGATATCTCCGATCATGATCTCATGGTGGATCCGACCGATTGATAACATTCATGATTACGCAACAAGATGTGAATCACCGCATTGCGATAACTAGGTTTCTTGACATTTACTATGTGTATTCCGTGAGCAAGGCCAAGTATGTACAATGGTAGGGGCTGGACATAGCAAATGCAGAAACATCAGATGTATATCGTACGGTGTCCGTATAAAGGGTCAAAACCTGCTCGTACTGCTCTGCTCAACAGGGAAACGTCATGCTTGTCAGATCCTCCCAATCGAAGATCTCCAAGAACGGGTCAAACTCGGCAGGTGGCTGAAAACTCATAGTTAGCACAAAAGAAGCGAGGACCAAGAACAACGTGCAACTTACTATCGCGTGGGGTTGCGGTGGCGGGTGCATCCCATTGGGATCAAATTCGGGCTGCATAACAGGAACCATGGTTGGAGCCGCCATAAATGCAGCCAGCTGGTTGTTTTTAAAATTCCCCATTCCCTTGTCGCCGAGGTGGTCGCAGTTCATGTGCCGAGAGAAGAGAATTTGCGCAAATGATAGCACCCGCTCGACAGCCTGCTGCTTGTACATGGTTGCCTGTGCCGGCCAGATTCGGGATTTGACTAGTGCGACAATCGTTGAGAGAAAAGAGTAGTCCTTTGCTCCCTTGGTCATCAAAAGGGAGCGCTCTTCGAAGGCGATCAAGGTTGTTTCTACGAGCGATAGGAGCGACTCGGGGATACCGGGTATATTGTGGAGAATAAAGGTTGATGAGATGGGATGGGAGGGAGAAGCTGCACAGTATGAGTTTGGGATCTCATGGTCAAGTATTGAATCGCAGGAAATACTTACGGGTGTCGAACTGGGGTCTGTGTAGCAATTGGCAGATGGAAATGTAGGCTTGGATGCTCCATTCACCAAGCATACATAGCGATAGCGTTCGCGAAATCTCGTGTAACCGGCGCTGGGTTGACAGTATTCGGGTTGCAGCATCCATGCGGGTACGCGCGGAGGGCACAAAAAGTGATTCTCGCCGTGCTTCGATGGCGAAAGGGGTGTGAACAGACAATAGAGACTGGCAAAGTTTGGTCTCAATCAACCCTTTCCATAGTATTACTTTATGTTGGGTGACGATATCGTTGGTGTCAGCTGTCACCCACGCAGGAATCTGAGAAAGATGCCGAGTGAGCTCGGCGTCCAGGCGCTGAATATCCTCATATCGACAGCTGATCCGTGGAGAGTGCATGAGAGAACATGCTTGAAGCCGGAGAGGTAGTGAGCGACTCAGGATAGACTGGAACGAAGAGTCGGTAGCTTCACTCAGTGGCCGGCTTTCGGGAACTTCAGTGCTGTTCTCGTGGATCTCGTGGTCGAAAATGTTGAGCCCCGGAGCCGCATCATAGTCAAAGGTTTGTACTGACGGGGGCATTCCCCGGTCAAGCGCAATTTGCAGGTCCAGTTCCACAATAGTTGTCCAGATTCGCCGTCGCATCTCTTTGTTAAATACAGAGATCCGTGTGTAACGGCTTGGGTCGCGGTGATAGCCTGCCATCATTGCTTGCTTGACTAATGTACTTGTTGTAAGCCAAGCCTGGCTGCGTCTCATTCCGTGAGAGTTATGCGCCAAAATCAATAGAATAGAGAGTCGTAGGGATGTAATCTCGGGACGCTTGGTGTGGAGATTTTCGATCCATTTTCCTGCGTGCAGAGTCCACTCCAGTGCAGACTGGCACTTGAGTTCGCCCGTACTTTTTGACTGCAGGCTAGGAAGGTCTGCAAGGTTCCATGCACAGGCAAGGACCAACAGTAGCTGAACTGCAAAGGCAGCAGATATTGAGGCCGGGCTGTCTAACATGGTCCAGAATTGGTCAAGCTCTCGTAAGAAGGATGGAACATGGAGAATGCGGTGAGTGGACTCGATATAAGTGATATACAACCCAACCAGCTCATCAACCACAGCACGCGAGGGCAGCATGTTAATTAGCGAAGCGGTAGTAGGGTCGGGAAAGGGTCGAGTGAGCACCATAAGTTTGAATAGCCCACCCTTAACCCTTCTGAGGTCCGGCTGAAGTTGCGCGAAAATCGGGGTAGAAACCCTGATCTCCTCTGCAAATGGTTTTATATCCGGAAACTAAGGATGTGTCAGCTTCAATCTCTCGATTGCCAATGCTGGCAATAGGAATCTAAAGGGCGGGGAGCAGACCTGTGCTACTAGACTAGCAAATATGCCCGATCCACTAAACCGCGTTTTAGTTTCACGGCCCCTCATCATCATGCGAGGAGCGAGGTCAAGCTGATCCGTAGGCGACAAGGGGTCCTCTTCTTCCTCAATGTGCCCCTCGTCGACCTGCGACGCTGCTTGCATACCTTGCTCCGACGCAGGCGCCGGGCGCTTAGGGCGATGTAAAATACCCATGTTCACATAAGGTTCTTGATTAACAGCAGCCTTAGGAGCACCGAGAACTGTTTCCAAAAAACTGTCCTTTCGCTCTCTGTCGTGAGGCCGGCCTCTGTATGGCGGTGCAAGAGCATGGCCCGTAAGACCATGATACTCGTGATGCATGGGACCGCCAGCCATAGCCCTGCGAGGTGGTTCACTATGTGGGAAAGTTTCCGTCCGAGTTGACCCCGTCGGTATCCCCGAATCCGGGGGCGTGTCGACTGGGGTATCTCGGGGCATAGATACCATAGACCCTCGGTCGGAGGCAAATGCAGTATTTGTGACTGTGGTAGGCTGCTGCCATAAGAACCCATCTTCATATGTGCATTTACCCGGGGCTCTGCTCTTCAAACAGCGACTGCAACTAGGATACTCGCGATCGCATCGTAACTTGCGCGTGCGACACTGCGTGCACGCCATTGTGCGGCGGCGGCGCTTGCGCACGCGATCGGGCTGGGCATTCACTTGAACATCCATGTTCTCGGTATTGTAGACGAGCTTATACTTAGGAAAGATCTTACGTCCGAGATGTTGGGAAAGTCTCGTGGGAATTGGCTCCAACTTCGGCTTACGTGGTCCCGCTCTGCGCCCGTGGAACCGCCAAATGCGGAAAGTCTGACCGACGTCGCGTTTTCTTTTCTTTTCTTTTTTTAATTGTTTTCCCTTTTTCTTTTCTCTATGCCTCGCTCGAATGACGAAAGAATGGGGAATTTCTCTTCCTTTTCTGTTTCTTTAGGACATCCTTCACATTCTCTTGGGAGTCTACTCTTCCAGACCCACAAAATCGATGTCCCGAACGTTCCGCGAACACACCAGACCCGCGCCAAGAGGTTCGCCAGCACTTATATACTTGGCATTGACAGGGGTATATCCTCCTGCCTTTACCCTTAGGGGCTACAATATACAAACCTTTCAAGACCCACCGGTAATTATCCAAGCATCGGGAATGGGTAAGTATACGGGATAATCCCGATGCTGGTCAGGTTCCGAATCACGAGAATAGCCATGATCACTGCCACTATATGTTGTACGCGTTTATAAGACCTGATTCCCTTGATTTTCTTGCAATATTCGTGCGAGGAACCATGTAGTACTCCGCGCACAGATGGTTGTTTCATCTGATTGTCACTCACAGAATGGGACTATGTGAGCCTTGCCTAGAAACACCGACGCCGACATTTGATCGGCTCTCGAAGTCCGTCACACCAGCTTACTTTGATAGCCGAAAGTTTTCACACTCCCATCGCTCTAAACAAAAACTTTGATGCGATATATAAGAAGCAAAGGTTACGGTGTTTATATAATTTTTGGTTTCGCAATGCCACAGAGTGTTTAGTGTGGGCTATTTTGCGAAGACATGGCTAAAGTTGAGGCTGATGTATGTTGAGTACAAGAATAGTCAGCCGCATTTGTGGCCCTATGAAATATTTTTAGTTAGTCTTTTTGGTTCTCTTTTTAAATGCTTTATGTAACGTGGTGTAAAATGTAGGTGTAGGTCAAATACATGGACGCTAAGTGGCTGCCAGTTACCACAGAGTTAGGCTAAAAAAACTAGCCGCAAGATAAAATGGGGTCTGGAATGAATGATATCCACTTAACATTAAAGATCCTAGTCTGGAGATAACCCTGGGAGCTCGGGATTCGGGCTTTTTGACCCGACTCGGCTCGGGGCATAGCTCGGAGATACTGGAGTCTTTCTCTATATCTATCTCCAGGTCTCCAGGTAACCTTCAATTTGAGAAACACCTCCTAGACTCAGCTTTCACCTTTCAACTTGGCCTTCACACATTATCACCCCTTCAACCATGTTGCGTTCCTTGCTTTCTTTGGGCCGCACAGGCACCAACGCCTACCTCTTCCCCAAAGTGGATCCCAAGGTGGACGGCCCCGAATGTTTAGAGGACTGCGCCGACTGCACCGTAAAATTTCCATCAAAAGTAAAAGTCGAGACCTCAAAACCTCTTTATGGTGAAATTAAAGAATTTCACGCCCACGTTCTTGTGGCGACGGGACAATCCGACTGGAAGGAAAAGCATGTCGAAAATATGAAAGGAAGCTTAATGGAAGCGTTGGACGAGGCAAAATCAGACCATGGTGTAAGCTCTCAAACTCACATCTAGCCTACCTCAGCTAATACTTGACGCAGCGCATTACCGTCTTGGCATCAAATCTCACTCCTCCAGAAGAACCAATCACAGACGGAAATACCAAAGAAGCCACCACAGTGCTGATTCTACCATCATTCACATTCGTTGACTCTGTCACACAAACAGATGTTCCAGACCTGATATCCAGATACATCGACCACCCCACCGACCATCGAAATGGAAACAGTACCATTTCTCCCGCAAATGGGATGAGCGCTCGATCCTGTGAACTTGACTACGTGATACTACTGTGCTCACACGGACGCCGAGACGCGCGCTGTGGTATTACAGCACCACTCATTAAGCGCGAGCTGGAGCGACATCTCCGTCCGCTAGGACTAGACCGAGATGCAGATGACTCCCGGGCTGGCGGGGTGGGGATCTTCTTCGTGTCGCATGTCGGCGGACACAAGTTCTCTGCGAATGTTTTGATTTATCGCAAGAAGGATCAGCAGATGATTTGGCTTGCGCGTGTACGACCTGAGCATTGCGAGGGCATTGTTAAGTACACTGTTCTGCAGGGGAAGGTTGTGCACCCAGAGTCACAGTTGAGGGGTGGGTTTGATCGGGTGAAGGGGTTGACGAGTTGGTAATTTGGAGATCAGAGTACTAGTCCTATGGTTGATTCAAATTACCATCTTCAATGCATCAGTAGCGAGAAATGGCAACGCTGCGCAAGGATTAAGATTTGTATTATGTATCAGATCCCTTTTCGTTCTCCTTATGTCTCTTGCACAGCAACATATAACTCTATGAACCACAACGATCAAACCAGAGCTTTTCTCCCTTCATCGCAGGCTCTAAGAGAAGTCCAACTCTTTGAGCCAGACCTGTAGCAGCAATGTAGAATTCCACTGGGAAGGGCAGCACTAAGCTGAGGCCTCCACTCTGGATGCTACCCACGAAAAATTCACCGCTTGCATGAACAAGACGCAATTCACACGGAATGACTCGATCCTGCAGGTCAGCTATAAGTCCATCATTGATTATCTTGACAGTCAAAGCCGCACCCGTGGGGTGTCTGTATGTTCCAGTATATCCAGACATATGCAACGCACATGGAATCGGGGGATCAGGTAAAGAAGAGAATAACCGTTTCTTCGAGTCCGTTATGTCTTCATTTTTAAGATGCGACTCCCATGTTTCAGTTTGTCTCGCAATACAAGCAGCAATCTGCTCCTCATATTTAGGATCATCCGATAAACCAAGCCGCCTATCCAAAAGATAAGTGACCAATCTAAATGCAGCATATCGAGCCGAGAAAGAATTGCCCATAACCACAAATCCAAATTTTTTCTCGGGGACGAAGCCCACCCAGTTCGCGTATCCAGGCCAGCCACCGCCATGGCTATACAAATGCTGGCCGCGATAGTTATCCACGACCCATCCGAGGGCATACGCATGGTACGGAGCCGGCAAATTCAAGTCATCGTTCTGGAAATATATCGTCCGCGGATCTGTTAAGCTGTCGTGTCCTTTTAATGGCCCGGTTCGTTCAATCAACTCTCGCACCCAATGGGAGTAGTCGAGAACGTTACTGACGATTGCACCAGCACCGCTGTTTGCTAGCCAGTCATTCTCTGACTTTGGCATAAAATGTCCGCCTTCCTTTGTAGGAACCCAGTCGTATGCTTGTACAAGCCTTGCGGCTGTTGCTGGATTTACTTTTGCTTCGCTTGGCGAGAAGAACGTTTCGCTCATACCGAGCGGGTCCCAGATGCGTTTCTTCATAAAAGCTCCGAGGGCTTCACCAGTGTGCTGCTCCAACGCTTGAGACACAGCTATGTACATGTAATTGCTGTAGTGGTATTTAGTGCGTGGAGGCGTCGCGAGGGGCATGTAGCGCATCGCGCGGACTGCGGAGCCCGGCGTTGCGTCCTGCTTTGAGAATAGAGCAAGGGTCCAGTTGTGCTCTGGCATACCTGACCGATGCGATAGCGCATCTTCAAGTGTAATGTTATTGGTCGCATACTCGTTCTCCAGAATAAAGTCTTCTGGAATTAGGGAAGCCACTGGCGTGTCCCAGTCAATCGGGGACTCGGTGGCCTTACTATCCTGGATTAATATGGATGTCGCAGCACTGGTGAAAGCTTTGGTAGTGCTACATGTTGAGAACAATGCATCGGTTGTCATCTCCCGGGGTTGTCGATCTGTGCTTTCGTTTGGCAGTTCTGCCTTTCCATATGCCTGTACTCTGTGAGTATTCGATACATCAAGAAATTTTATGAAGTTACCTTAGTGTAGGTACTTGGGCCATGAATAATCGCGATACTCAAGCCGGGGACTTTCCATTTTTCCAATTGCTCTTTTACAAGAGCATCAAACTCGCCATCGAAAGGAGACTGTTCAGATGATATATTCATTCTGTGTGGTGAAAATGTCAAAGAATATGCACAGCGATGATAGTCAAATGGGTCGTGGCAGCAGGGCTTTATCACTCGCGTCAAATATAGGCAGAGCTATTCTGGATAATCTCACCCCCGCATATCCAAGGCTCCAGGCTAGGAAGGTAGTTAGGATCCGAGGTCATTCGAACTAAGCCTTTATTGGCGTTTCGGACAAGCCCCGTGTCCAAGTAAACCATAAGCCTAGAAGGCAGGCAACCTTGAAAAATGTCATTAATACATGATATTCGTAATAATAACAGTCCCAGCTAAATCACAAGCACATGTTCACCTAGAGATCTAAACATATCCCACCAATCCCCATTATGCCGCGGTGACTTCCATAATTCCTCTAACGCTGTACGAACTAATAGCACAGAGTTAAAGCGTAGATATTTGTATATAGAATCAAGTCTCTCCAAGACAAATGCTTGCTGATCTTGCAGGAATGTGTGGGCACCCATGATGTACAATGGAAATATTATACAGTTATGAGCCTTAGAAAGAGGCGAGATGTTTCTGATGCACTCCACACAAGACTGAACATGCTGCTGTACCATAGAATGTCTTGGTGGAAGGCCACAGATTGCTCGGTAGAGGTAGACGAGAGCACTATGTTGAAAAGCGCGCGTGAAAGAATCCGCTTGCATCCTGGGTTCAAGTGTCGATTCATGCACAGTATATGTATTGGGGCTTTTGATGTAGTCGAAGTTGAGAGTCTGGAATGACGGCTGTAGACACCGCTCAAAATCTCGCACAACTTCCATTGAAATTGTCTCCGGGTCTCCTCTGATTTGATGGCGATATAAGCACATATCTGCCATTATTCTAAACACCGATGCTAGTGTTGTGCCGTCGTATGTTTCTTGGTCCCACCACACTGTCCCGTGCTCTATCTGTGTCCAGATTTCAGCGGGGAAGCAAGGCGGTCGATCATCCAGCAGAGCCTTTGTTAGGTCCGTAGATGCAAACTCTGATAGTAGCATAGTGATGTCCTTTTGGCCCATTTTTATAAGAGCTGTGAATCCTCCGAGATGATCAACAATCGCTTGGACGCCCACGTGGTGACTTGACGTCGATGCAGATTGGGGATCACATTCAATAAAGCCGTCCAGAAAGTAGAGCAAAAAGACTGCCACCAACAGAGGCGAAAGTGATGTGTGATTGGAATTATTATCTCGAAGCTGTTCCCGGACTGAAGCCAGGCAGCTCATTCTTTTATCAAACGGTGCGCTCACCGTGCTACTCACAGCCTTGTCCTGCAGTATGCGATGTGCCTCAGCCAATTCACACACAGCCAGAAGTACCGGTTCAAATTCCATAGCTAGAGGTATGGGGGGTGGGCAAGGATGAGCGGCAGTGGTAAAAAGAGGCCATACTGCGAATTGAAAGTATTCAAGGGCCTTAAGATCTCCAATGGCCAAGGCGCTGTCTTTTGAGTGCACATTGATGTTCATAAATGGGGATTTATAGATGGATAGGCTTTGTGCTGTTGGCGGATTCTTTTTCCACCTGATCAAAAGCTTGTCGTAGCAACACTTTGCCCCAGACGAGACACATCTCTGGCACAAGGGCTTCCCTAGATCGCATTTCACCCGGCGTTGTTTGCAGGGCCAACATGAGCCTTGAACTGTGCGCTCACGTTTTGGCGGCATATTTGTACAGTTATCATTTCGGGACAATCAACGAGGTTGACACAAAAGGAGTAAATGTTGGGAATCCGGGAAGGTCTTGGCTAAGATAACCGAACAAGCGGAGATGCTCAAATGATAAGAACTGCGGGGAAGGGCACTTGATTACGTCATGTGTTTACACCACGTGGAATGCACGCCCATCATGTATATCTAACGATATCTGCAACTTGTCTTTCTGTTGGAAGGTCACGTGACCGTCACTGTTTGCTCCCAGTACTTTAGTGACGGAAATCACCGGTATAGCAATGTATGGTCAAAATGACAGATATGTATGACTCTAACTGACTAAAATGATAAGAATCCCCTATTTGACAATTTGCTAGGTTATAACTAACTAAGCTTAATATGCAATTTATATAGGGCCCACTATTATAGCGTTCTATGTATTTTCCGAGGTATTAAATACTTAGGTTCCTAGTTATATATTATAATATAGCTTTTAATATACCCCCTAGTTTTTAAAGGTATTTATAGCCTTTAAGAACTACCTTTTCTCTTAGTTTTAGGATAATTATATCCTTTAATTTATCTAATTCCTCTATTTCTCTATAGTTTTATAGGATTAACCTCTATTTTCCTAGCTAATCCGCTTACTAATATCTCTTATACCTAATAGGACTTAAAATAGGTATTATTTTTACTTTAGTAAGCTCTTTATAAAGCTATCTACTAATATATTAGTAGTTAGAACCTAATTAATATAGACTTAACCTTTACTAACCTCCTATTTTATCTAGTATTAGTTAATATCTATATACTATAGCTTTATATATATTACTACTCCCTCCTTTATTAATAAATTAATAGTTTACTAATTATTATATATAATAGAGAGTAGATAGTTAGGTTTAAAACCTAAGGATTTAAAGACTTAGTACTATTATTAGATAGTCTTATCTATCTCTACTAATATAAGAAGCTTTATTTCTATAATAGATATAGTAATAGTCTTCTATTTTATTACCTTCTAGTCTATAGGGCCTCTATATAGTTTATAGAGGTAATCTTTAAAACTCTTTCTATTATAGTTATCTCTAAATAAAGTATTACTTATAAATTTAATAGATTTTATAGTAATTATAAGTCCTATTTTAGATATTATATAGTTTCTAATTCTATATTTAAAGACCTAAAACTTAGTTTTATATAGGTATTAGATAATATAATCTATAATATTAATATATTTAGGACTAGGATTTATTAGGAATTTAGCTACTTTAAAGATTACTTTTATTATATCTAGTCTTATAATAGTAGTAGTATATTAAGTAAATCCTACTTTAGCCTAGAAACTATAAATCTAACTTAGTATAACTATTTTATTATAAGGGACTAAAGGTTTAATTCTTAGTAGTAATCCTATATTCTTAATAGTAATAAGGTTATATTTTATTATTATACTTTTAATATAACTATTGTGAAGGGATGTAGCCAGTCTTAATTCAAACTAACTAAGCCGTTTATAGTTATCTAAAAGCTTAAGGAGAGAAGTGGGAGCTGGTAGGGTCGAATGTAAATAAAAGGGGATACGAGGAAGGTCACGTACGCGTATGTGATATTAACTAGGTACTAGCCTATTATAATACCCCCCTCTTCCTAGCGGTATCCGTTTATATATAGAGGGTACCTATATATACGTAGAGGTATATTCCTTAGGGGCTATTATTTGTTCGTATACTCCTATAATATTCCTTAAATATATCTAATATAGCGTAATCCTCTAATTTATCTAACCTTTATTATATTTATTCTATAAAGCTAGCCTATTTTACTAATACTTCCTATTAATAACTTCTCCTAATCCTTTATATATATATAGTTAGGATCTCTTTAATTTCCTATTTTAATTTATTATTAATAATAATTAGCAGAGGTTAGGTATTATCTATAACCTAAAAAAGGAAGAGATCTAATATTATAGGTTATATTAAGTCTATATAAAAGATAGGGTAAATCCTATATAGGATACTTAGCTCTATTATATATAAGGATAGAATATTAATAATAGTATACCTTTTATATAACTAGTCTAGTTTCTTTAATAGCTATAAGGATATAATATTTTATAGGTATAACTATACTTTATCTCTTATATAATAGACTAGTATAGCTTAGTATATATAGTTTACTTATTCTTACTATTTATTCTAGGTAGTAGCTATTATTACTTATATCTAATTAAAAATTTTATAAAGGTATTCTATAAAGTCTATATCTACTTATTTAGGACTACTTTTATAACCTTAAAGGTTTTTATTATTTTTTAATCTAATTAGGTTAATATAATATCTATATATAAAGAAGAATAGTACTAAACTAGTTAATAATACCTCTTAATTATTAATTATAATAGTTATAATTAAAAGGAGATAGGATTAATCTTCTTATAAATAAGCTATAAAGGCTTATAAGATCTATTCTATCTCCTAATTTACTTATTCTATTATATTATTTATTTAAGGGTAAAAGGCTATTAATAGTTATTATTAGATTTTTAGTCTTTTATATATTTCTTTTTAGAAATTACTTATAAATTAAAAGCTATAATCACTTATAATTATAAGTAGGAGCTTATAATATATATAAAAGTAATCTATAAATATTTAGGCTATAGTATTATTTATAATAGAGTCTATAGTAATAAGAATAATATTTTTTATAAGCTAATCTATAATAATAAGGTAGTTTATAGCTTTTTAGGGGCTATTTATAAAGAGATTTATAATAAAATTAATAGAAATTTCTATTTAGATCTATTATAGAACTAATAATAGCTTTAATAATCTATACTTAGTATTATATTATATTATACTTTATTTATAAATTATATAGTTCTATAAGAACTATTATATATCCTTAGCTACTCTTAGTTAAAAGAAGTATTATAAGAGGATTATATATATAGTATTATATCTTAGATACCTTATAATATATAAATTATATATATTTTAGATAATATATATCTATAAAAGCTTACTATTTAAGATCTATATTTAGTCTTAGAAATAAAAGAGACCCTATATATTAAGATAGTATTCTATAAGACTTATTTTAACTTAGATTCTATCTAAGAGTCTATATTCCTTTTTTTATAGAGCCTATAAGATTACCTAATAACTTATATCTATCTTCTAATCTTTAACTTAAAGTAATTATAGCTCTTTATCCTTAAATATATTAATAGATATCTTAAAGCTTATAGGGGCTTTTATATCTATTTATAACTATCTAGTTTTTATCTTAATTTTTTCGAAGATATACTAGAATTAATTTATTATTTATTTATTACTCCTATCTTATAAGAGATCTTATTCTTTTTATAAAAGAGTATTTAGGTATATAACTAGCTTCTTAAGCTAATATTAGATCTTAAAATTAAATTCTATTAATATATCTACCTATTATATCTAGTATTTACTTAGATCTTATACTTTCTTAAAGTATTATAGATTCTTATAATTAGTAATAATTTTAAACTTAAAAACTATTTTTAGTTTTAAATACTACTCTTTTAGACTATATATAATTATAAAGAGCTCTTTATTATATATTTTATAGTTTACTTCTATTAGTAATAGCTTTTAAGAAAGGTATATATATAGGTATAATATTCTATTATCTTATACTTATAATAATATACCTTTAGTAGCTTATCTAAAGGTATTAGTTTTTATTATAGTTTTATATCTTTTTTTAAAGTATATTAAGATAGGTATATTAATAAAATATTCTTTTAAATCTATAAAGGCTTTATAATAAGCTATATCCTAATAGAAGTTTATTCTTTTATATATTAGCTATATTAATAGGACTACTAAGTCTATAAAATATAAGATAAAAGTCTAATAGAAGTTTATAAATCTTAAGAAGCTTTATATATCTTTAGCTATTTTTAGTAGTTCTTATATATATATTATTTTAACCTTTATTAAGTCTATATAGATATTTATACCTATATAGATAATAAACCTTAAATACTTAACTATTTTCTTTTTAAATTCTAATTTATTAATATTATATTATAAGTCTATCTCTTATAACTTCTATAAGACTTTAGTTATCTTTTAGTAATAGTCTTTAACTAATCTATTTAAGTAGATAATAATATTATCTATATATATAAAAATAAAGTTATTAAGGTACTTATAAAGTATTTAATTAATATACTATTAAAAGGTTATAGGTACTCTTATAAGGCTAAATAGGGTTATAAGCTATTTAAATAACCTATATCTTATTTAAAATATAGTTTTCTATTTTTCTTTAGGTTTAATCTAAATCTTATAAAATACTATAATTATATCTAGCTTTATAAACTACTATACTTATAATATATTTTATAGGGTTTCTTTAATTAGAGGTAGTAGGTAGTAATCCTTAACTATTATCTTATTTAAACTATAATAATCTATATAAAAGTATATTCCTCTATCTAGCTTCTTAACTAGTAGTACTAGTATTATAGCTAAGGATTTACTAATATAAATAAAATTCTATTTAAGTAAATCTATAAGTATTTTCTATAAAATAAGAAGTTCTTTTTAATTTATATTATAAAAAGAACTATATAAGGGTAAGGTTTCTTTACTAGAACTATCCTTTTATAAAAAAATATAATAATCTATTCTTAGTTAGTAGTCTAATAATTATTCTATATACTTTATATTAAATACTTTTAATTATAGCTAGTACTATTTTAAGAGTTATATATATAAATTAGTATATTTCTTCTTTTATAATACTTTCTTTATATCTATTAGGGTTACTTTTCTAATCTAAAAGCTCTTTATAGATCTAATTATATATATTTTTTAGAAATCCTTAACTAAGAGTCTTTAAACTTATAAAGGCTTTATACCTTAAAGGCTTATTATAGTATTTACTCTATTTTAGTATTATATATATTTATTTATTTTTATAAAGATATTAAGGTATCCTTTTTATACTAAATATTACCTATCTATATTAATTAATTATATATTCTTAAGGATTATTTAGTCTATCTACCTTAGGATAATATATATATAGATATCCTTTTAGAAGTATCTATATATATCTATATTAAAATAGGTAATAAAATTAATCTTTTTTTAATCTCTAATAATACTATCTAGTATTTAAAGGGGTATTAAGATATATAGGAGGCTAAGGGTTATTATAAAGGAATTACTTATTATAATATAATATAAATATCCTAAATTAATAAGTACTTTTAAAAATTAAATTCTATTAATTAGTAAATTAATATAAAAGGATTTATTCTCTTATTTTAATAATTTCTTAACTTTACTTAGCTCTTATCTATAATTTTAGATAAGAGTTACTCTTTTTCTAAATATTTATATATACTCTTTTAGTTTAAATAGTTACTCTCTTTTATAGGTATTTCTATAAGTACCTCTACTCTTATAACTTAGGTTCTTTCCTTTTATTTATAGTAGTACTAAAGCTATTATTTACTTAGAAAATCCTTTTTTATTATTATTATAGTTATATATAGATACTAATAAGGGCTTTTAAGGCTTAACTATCTTACTAGTTTAAAAAGGTAAGATCTTATATTATACCTATTATATCTATAGTAGTAATACCTTCCTTTATAATACTAATATTCTAGTTCTTCCTTTTTAACCTATTTTACTTATTTTCTTATAAACTATTAGTTTTCTTTCTATATCTATATAAAAGTAACTATAATATTAGATATTAAGGTTTAATTTATATAATTAAGTACTAATAACTTAGGATAGGTTATCTTCCTTTTATATCTATATATTATATATTTTAACTCTAAAAAGAGTAAGTTAAGATTAGTATTAATATAATATAATAGTAGTATAAGATCTATAAAGTTATTAAAAGTATCTTTATATAATAAAGCTATATAAGTAGTTAAGTTTAGTAATCCTATTAATATAAATATTTTTATATTTTCTAGCTAATTTATTACTCCTAAGTTTATAAATTCCTTTTTAAATATAGGTAAGAATATAGTAAAAAACTATTTTAGACCCTATTATATCTCTTATAAATACTAAATAGCTTATTTCTTAATATTTAGGTCTTTATAGATATTCTTAAAATATTAGATTAAGTTACTTATATTTCTATCTACTTATTAATATTATATAAAGACTATTATATTCTTATTTATATTTCCTTTTAATTAAAAGTAGATATATAGTAGATATACTTATTTATCTTTAAAAGTATTTATATTAAGTAGTAGCTTATTCTTAATTAATATTTAGAATATAGGCTATTCTATTCTAATTCCTTTAAAGGTTAGGGGGTTAGGTAGTTATATATAAGGGTATTAGGTTAGGTTTATACTAACTAGGCTTTAGTTAAGGCCTTTATTAGCTTTTAGGCTTTAGTTATATATTTTATATATTATATCTACTACTAGTATTAGCTATATAGGTACGTTTATCTAGATTAGCTCTTTAAGCTATTAGATCCTCTCTTCTTATACTTATATACTTTTTTCTTAATTAGTAGTAGCTTATACTATCTACTATATTATTAGCTAGGCCTATATAGGTAGGCTAGATAGTTCTATATTCTCTATTATATTATTTCTTATTATACCTAGTCCTTCTAAGGCTTTTTATTAGTATACCTAATACTTTTAGGGTTTTTTATTATTATACCTAATACTTTTAGGACTTTTTATTATTATATATAGGCCTATTTAACTATACTCTTCTAGATCTTTTATGGAAGAGGAAGCTTTTAGAATATAAAGGGATATAGCTAGTCTTAATTTAAACTAACTAAGCTATTTGTAGTTATCTAAAAGCTTAAGGAGAGAAGTAGGAGCTAGCGGGGTCGAATGTAAATAAAAGGGGATATAAGGAAGGTCACGTGCGCGCATATGATATTGACCAGGCACTGGCCTGTTATATAAATAGTATAAATATAACTAACCTTATAATATATATAAGTTATATAGAAAAGCTAGTATTTTTAGGGTATTTTATTTATAGTAAATAGAGAATCTAGAAAAGATTATTAATATATTTATTTTATAATAGGCTAATACTAGTACTAAGGCCTAGGCTCTACCCACACTTATTACTAACCCCCTAGCCTAAGTTTCTAACTATAGTTAGAAACTATATATATAAAGGTATAGGCTCTACCTGCGCTTACTACCTTAGGGAGAATATAATATTACTACTAAGCTCTTATATAGTATAATTTCCTAAGCTTTAGTTAAATAGTATATAAGTACTATTTAATTAAATTAATTCGATTATAGCCCTTTATATATTTAATTATTTATACCTTATTTAGTCCTTTTAGTATATATATATTTATTATTATCTCTCTAATACTTCTATTCCCTATATAGATACTAGCTATTACTTTATATAATTCTAACTATTAGGTAATAATTTAGAAGTTTAACTAAGTCTATCTCTTAATCTAAGGTCTCTTAATCTAGAGTCTTTTAATCTAGAGTCTTTTAATCTAAAGTCTCTTAATCTAGAGTCTCCTAATCTAAAGGTAGGTCTAGGTCTTAGAGACTAAGTAAAATATTATAATTATAGGTATTTATATTATTAGCTTTAAAGATATATTTAGTTTTAGACTTAAGTTCCTTATTATTACTAATACTAGCTATATTATAATTAGATAGTTTAGCTTCTATCTCTTTATTAGCCTCTATCCTCTTACTTAGGTCCTAGCTTTCTATAGATAGTTAGCCTTAAATATAGTTTATATTAAAATATATTATATAGTAGAATATTATTAGATCTTAAATAGTTATTATATTAAGAGATTTATATCTATAATAGTAGATATCCTATATTAAGCTAAATAATTATTTAACTCCTCTATTAGTAGTAGGAATAGAGAAGATATCCTAGGTTAGTATTATAAGGATTAGGAATTAGGTCTTATATTATCTTTAAAATTAATATAAATTATTATTATTAGTTCTTTATAAAGTTAGTATATATTATAGTTTTAAATTCTATAATATATATATAAAGATTAAAATAACCTATTAACTCTTCTTATTAGCTAACCTTCTTTTAGATAGCTAATCTTAGTTAGATCTATATAAGTAAACTAGATATACTCTTAGTTTATTATAGAGCTTTATTTTTATCTACTAATTAAGTTATAGGTTAGTACTAATAGTATTACTTAAAATAGGAATATAAAAAGCTTTTATATATTATATATTAGTCTATATTATTATTAGCTTAGTCTACCCCTTTAAAGTAGTTAAGCTTATATATAAAGGTAAGGATTATCCTTATTATATAAAGATACCTATAAGCCTTCTTAATATCCTTATAGTAAGTTATAAGCTTCTATTCTCTAACTTTTAAAATATAAAGTATTACTTTTTTTTAAAGAACTTTCTTCTAATATAAATATTTTTAGGAGTCTTTAAAATATCTAAATAGTCTATTATATACCTTAAATATATAATAAATAGTAATATCCTTAACCTTAGATAATCTAACTATCTATATATAAAAAGGTTTTATAATATAAAATAGGTATTTAACCTACTATTACTCTTATATACTTAATTAGAACTAAAGTTAGTTATATAAAGTATAACTAGTACTTATTAAATATAATAGATAGAAAGTATAACTAGTACTTATTAAATATAATAGATAGATAATTTATATATTAAAGTATTAGATATATTAAATTCTAGTAGGTATAAATATCTTATATTAGTATAAGCTTTAGCTTAATATCTTATAATATTAGAAAGAACTCTTATTATTAAGGACTAATATTAATATAGACTATAAAAATATAGATCTAGAAATAGTATAAGTATACTTTAATAAAGATTCTAAATAATTAACCTTTATAAGTATATAGATAATTTCTTTCTTAGATTTAGCCTTTTAAAGAGCTAACTTATTCTCTTCTTTTAATTAAATAGTATTAATAGTATTATTATTTAGATTAGCTTTTATTAATCTAAAGAGGTCCTTTAAGCTAAGCTAAATTATATAGGTAAGGTATAGAATTTATATAATTTATATACTATCTAAGAGATTAAGCTATTTAATTAATTAATAAAGGCTCTTTATAAATATTTTATTATTAGAGGTATTATTAGTAGTTACTATAAGTACTTTATTAATAATATTATATTACTATAGTATATCCTATAATATCTTACTTAAGTAACTACTAGTATATTAATTATATATTAGCTTAAAGCCTAATAATATCTTATAATAATTCTAGCTAAAATCTATAAAATAGCTAGTAATTACTATAAATACTTATTAAAAAGGTAGAATCTAGTAGTTAAGTACTATTAAAAGCTTAATATTCTTTAATAAAAGAGAAAGGGCCTTTTAATAATCCCTTTTAACTATTATTTATAGGTAATACTATACTATCTTAGGAGTTAAGATTAGAGATATATCTTTTAAAAGGTAAGTAAATTAAATAAATTTAAATATTTCTAGCTTTTTAAAGAACTAAAAGGGGAGCTAATATATTATAATTAAATTAATTTAAATTTACTCTTAATCCTTAGTATTAAAAGTAGTCTTCTACTCTAAAAGATATTTAGACTAAGATATATTAAATTAGTATATAGTTTATTTTAAAATATAATAGTATATATTATTATAAATTATAATAATTACTTTAATATCTATTAAAAAAAAGAACTCTTTCTACCCTATTAATAAGTCTTACTCTTATAGTACTTTTTTAATAAGTAAAGACCTTTAAACTATAATAGATAAGGAATCACCTTTTTATATTATTAATAAAGTACTATTAGCTATTTAGTCTAATAGTATATAACCTAGTTAAAATACTCCTAATATAGTAATATATAATTTACTTTAAAGTTTATTTTATATTATAAAGTATTTAGTTAGGTATATATAGTATATTACTATTATTTAATAAATTATATTTTATTTATTTTTATATAATATACCTAAAGTTTCTTAGCTTTAAAGCTACTTTATTTAAGAGTTATTAGAGTAGTAATAGTATATAGAGCCTAAAACTCTAGAATACTAAGGATTAAAGGGGCTTTAGGATTTAGTATTTATTAGCTAATTAACTAGTTAAGAGTAAGGAGATTATATATTAAATTATATAAAAGAAAGTTATAGTTAGTAAGATATTCTAGATATCTAATTTATAATAAAGATACCTATAAAAAAAGGCTAGCTTTAATATACTATCTAAACTATAATATATTAAAGGTTAAAGGTAAATAGTATATATAGGTATATAATATAAGGTAAAGGGGAAAATAGAAAGTATAAATAGCCTACCTAGATAAAATCTATAAGCGATATAATTAATAATAAATAGGGAGAGTATCTACTATATTAGTATAGTAGTAGATAGATTATAAAATTAAATATAAATCTTAATATCTATTAGTTATATACCTCTAACTCCTATAATAGCCTTACTATAGTATTATAGTACTCCTATAGTACTATAATATAGTATTATAATATAATATATTTTAGGGTCTATATTATTCCCTTATTCTATATAGCTACCTAAAGTTTACTTTTCTAACCTTAGTTAGAAAATAGATAATATATTAAATTATTATATAAAGCCTTCTATACCTTATATTTCTAACTAAGATTAGAAAATAGATAATATATTAAGTTATTATATAAAGCCTATATAATATATTAATTATAAAGATTAAAATAAGATATAAGGTAATTTATCTAGTTATAGTACTATACTATTAAAAAAAAGGGTAAGATATAGGCTTTTACTATAGAAGAAAAAAATCAAAACTATAAGGTATAAACTAGAAGGTATATATATTAGACCTGGCAGTGACCCTCCGGGTGGTCCATGACCTTGGACCCTCCGAGGGTCCAGCGACCCGCCAAGACCTAAATTTTGACATAAATATATATAAATCATGGTTTATAAGCATATTATTTCCTAATTAGGATAGGTTATGCATGCATAATTTCCTTGGCGGGTCCAGAATCCGGACTTTGGACCCTCCTTAGCGTCTTGGCGGGTCCAAATGGAGGGTCACTGCCAGGTCTAATATATATAAAGTAAATATATATTGAGATCTGTAAGATTCATTCCAGACATATGATCTATAGATCAGACCAGAATACAGATCTAGACGTACCTAAATAGGGCTATAGGATGCTATATTAGTAGTCCTAGATACCTATATCTATTAGTATATATCCGCCTATACCCTATTTAAATTAAAAGCTTATACAATCCCTTTTAAATTATATCTAGTAGTATATTAGTTTAAAGCCTTTTTCTATAAAGGCTTAGGGAGGGGTATAAGATAGATCCTTTAGGGCCGAACGGAAGGACCTAGGGATATCTAGAAAAATATTAATAGTTTATCTTATACCTTATCCTAATACTTAATTTAGTAGACTTAGGTTTAAGTAGAAATAAAGGAAAAAGGGGTATAATCTAGATTAAATAGAATAGCAGTTAATAAAAAGAGACTTAAGTTATAGAAATAGTTATAAAGGGCTAGATAAAACTATAAGAAAGTAGGGCTATTAGAGAGTATTATAATACTAGCTAGACTATATTTTATTCTAAAAAGGCCTATATCTACCCTTTATAAGAAACTATTTACCTAAATTTATTAGAATAAATCTATATCTAAAAGGATAGCTAAGATAAGATAAATAGCTAGTTCCCTATAGTATAAAAAAGTAATAAAAGTAAGTTATAGATAGTCCTTAAGTTACTAAAATAATTAAAATAAGTACCTTAGAGACCCTAGTGTGATTCAGAAGGGATCGCATAAGTTTTCAATTCAAATAGGGTATA